>NC_079561.1:20743099-20880599 GCF_015846415.1 Triplophysa dalaica | reverse complement strand
GTTCTTCATTAATCCAGTCCTCAAGCTCATTCAAGTTTCTCTCCACCTTTAAGACCTTAGTCCAAGCCTGCAACATTGATTTGTAGAAAGAAGAGAGATTGTCCATTCTCACCCCATCCATTTTTAGTAAAAACAAGTGTTTGTCAAGTCCAAAACTCTCAACCTTCTGCAGGAATGCACATGCCGTCGGTGTCCACGCTAAATCTTCTTGATAGAGAAATTTCTGCACAGCTTGCAGCCTGAAAGCGACAATTCGACTCTTTACGTCCACCAGTCCTTGACCACCTTCATGTACCGGTAAGTAGAGCACTGCAGCCCGAGTCCAGTGTTCACCACTCCAGAAAAAGTCAACGATTTTTCTCTGTATGTTACAAATGAGTTCACTTGGTGGTTCCAGGACGATAACTTTGTGCCAAAGCGTAGACGCTGCCAAATTGTTTGCCACCAGAACCCTTCCTCTGTAGGATAATTGTGGTAATAGCCATTTCCATTTAGACAATCGAGTCACTACCTTCTCCAGCATTCCCTCCCAATTTTTTATCTTAAAACTTTCCTTTCCTAAAAAAACACCTAACACTTTTATGCCCTCCCTCCCCCAGATTAGTCCTCCTGGAAGTTTCGGGGGTCCAGTGTCGCTCCACTGGCCAATGATGAACCCCTCACTTTTCTCCCAGTTAACTTTAGCTGAGGAAGCCATCTCGTATTGCCTAATACTTGTTTCCAAAGCTATTACATCATTTTGTCCTGAAATACACACAGTTACATCATCGGCATAAGCGGACATACACACCTTGAAAGTTTCTTTTACACCTCTAATTGAAAAACCACCCAAACCTCTCCTTAATTTACATAGCAGGGGCTCGATTACGAGACTATATAATTGCCCAGAAAGGGGACAACCCTGGCGAATTCCTCGAGTGACCGCTACTGGGGCACTTATTCCCCCACCAACCTTGATTAACACTGATACATCAAAGTATAACAATTTAACATAAGAAATGAATTGATCGCCGATTCCAAAACTCTTTAACACATTAAAAAGATAGTCATGGTCTACCCTATCAAATGCTTTTTCCTGGTCTAATGACAAGACACCCAAATTAGAATTATTAATAACACCACAATCAATCACATCTCTTAGGAAAAACAAATTGTCCATTATTGATCGGTTCGGTACACAATATGTCTGATCTTTATGTATCAACAAGTTTAAAACATTTTTAAGCCTATTTGCAATAGATTTTGAAAATATTTTATAGTCTAGACATAACAAGGATACTGGCCTCCAATTCTTTAAAAATCCTAAATCTCCTTTTTTTGGTAACAGCGAAATTACTGCCCTCCTACAACTAACAGGAAGTACTTTATTTTCCAAACATTCTACTACAACCTCATAAAAATCTTCTCCTAGTATTCCCCAGAAATGTTTATAAAACTCAGCTGTTAATCCATCTATTCCTGGAGAACGCCCCATAGACAACTGCTGCACTGCTTCTGTTAACTCTCCATATGTAATTATGGCATCCAAGGCTTTACTTTTTTCTTTCCCCAACTGTGGTAAATCCTTCAGTAAATCTTTTGCACTGTCTGGATCACATTCCTCAGCACTATACAACACAGAATAAAAGTCCATCGCCAACTTCCTCATTTCAGCTGGATTTGTTATTATATTTCCATTTTGGCAACGAAGATGATGCATCTGTTTATACTGAACAGTCTTTTTTTCCAGATTAAAAAAATATGAAGTTGGGGCATCCATGTCTTTGATGGAACAAATCCTTGATCTTATAAGTGCCCCTTTCACTTGTTCTTGTAGCAGAAGTCCAAGTTCCTTCTTTTTCTTTTTTAAAAATGTGCCATTGTCCTGTGCTCTTTCATTTTTTGTCAAGTCCTCTTCCAGACACTCAATTTCCCTTTGCAAACTTTGTATAGTTTTTTTCATATTCATAAAATTACAATAGGAAACATTCTGACAAAACTCTTTAATTTGCACCTTGCCCACATCCCACCATTGACTAAGGTTTTCAAACTCACATTTTCTTTCTTTCCATTTCTCCCAAAACAACTTAAAACTATCACAAAAGAATGAATCTTTTAGCATTTTTTCATTGAAATGCCAATAATACCTTGGTTTTGAAGTTTTCTTTATATTGAAATCAAACATAATTAGATGATGATCAGAAAGCCCATTCGGCAACACTGATGCACTCATTACCCTATTTTCTACCATCTTACTTAAATAGAACCTGTCCAGTCTAGCCCCACTAACCGTATTTTCTACAACTTTAATCCATGTATACCGTCTCACTCCAATGTTCCTCCTCCTCCATACATCAATTAAATCATGCTTTCCCATTATATTAGATAATAGTTTACTAGAGTGACTATGTGGCTCTTCACCATTCCTATCAATTACAAAATTAATAGTACAGTTCCAGTCCCCTCCTAACATTAACCAAGTGTCATCATCAAAATTTTGAAGTGCTTTATCTAATTGATCAAATACTCTTACTCTTTCCATTCCATTATTTGGGGCATACACATTCACTAGAACAAAAACATTTTCTCCATACTTTATTTTTAGTAATAATACTCTTCCTTTTTCAATTTCTTCAGTATGTAAAATGTTTATATTCAACCCTTTTTTTAAAAGTATAGCTACTCCCGCACTATTATTTGTCCCATGACTTACTGCTAATTTCCCTTCCCACCATCTATTCCACTCAATTTCATTTTCCTCATTGCTATGAGTCTCTTGCAAAAACACAATATCGAGACGATTTAAATTTAAAAACTCAGATATCACTGCTAGTTTAGCCCTATCTCTTCCTCCATTTATATTTAAAGAGCCCACTCTTATGTTTTCCATTGATAGGTTAGAAAATAAAGTGGACAGAGACAGAAAGAGAGAAGTACAACACATCAAAAGAGTCACCCAGTGCATTTTTGCCATTACTTTTTAAAAAGAGACGCCCCTTTATTTTTCCTCAATTTTGTAATTAATTTCTTTAATCTAAACCTCTTTTGTTTACTCAGTGCATCATAACTTGCTGTACGCTGAAGTGTTTTCACTGAAAAAACAAATTTTTCCACATCTGGGAAAAAATCTCTCACCTCTACCACTTTACCAAATGTCGTGTCTAAAAAACCATTAATCTCATCCAAAGAGTACGTCTCCTCCATATTCTGAGAACCGATCTCAGAAATATCCGAAAGAGTATCCTCATCCCTTAGTTCCTCCTCTCCAACCATCTCAGGACAAACCAACAACTCGTTCACCTCCATATTAACCACTTCGTTCATCTGAACCTCCTCACTTTCCTTATACACTGATCCAAGACCTTCCTTAAGTTCCACTACAGTCCTGTCAAAAATCATTTTTTCTTGTTCTACACCACTACAGGGTGCCACAACACTTCCCTCACTTTCTTTTGTTTCATTTCGAACCAATTGCTCCCCATTAGATTCATTTCTTGCCTCTGAAACAACAGCAGGGATTATTTTAGGAGACATTTGCATTCGATTGGATTCACTGGCCTCTGAATCCACATTCAGTGTGATATTATCAACACCACTAGCGTTACTGCCAGCCTTATGTGGACATTTAGACCTTTTATGTCCTACATCTCCACATTCAAAACACTTTAAACTCCCTGTACTAGCATATACCATATATGTCTTCCCTTCATGTGCAACTCTAAAAGACACGTCTAATTCTGGTTCTTTCAGAAACATTACTACCTGTCTCCTAAATGACATGACATGTTTTAGAGCCGTATTTTTGCATCCTAGTGGAATTTTTTTTATCGTGCTAGCAAACTTGCCGTACGATAAAAGTGCACGCTCTATTTCATCATCAGGGATAAATGGAGGAATGTTCGAAATAATTACCTTTCGAGTCGGATTAACTAATGGAGAAACAACAACAAACAGTCCACTTACCGAAATTCCGCTGCTTACAAGACGGTTAACCAAATTTTCCTCCTTTAGGAAAACCACAACAGCTCTGTTCATTCTTGAAGCTGACGAGATATTCTCGTATCCAACTTGTTCTCCAATTGATAGTAAAACTTCCTCCACTGCCACGCTCGATTCAACCTCGCACCTGACACCATGACGGAGCGATGGCGGCGCTTCTCCGCCCTCAGGCCGAGATGCCATCACAACTCCGTCAACAATCCTCCCTGCGCCGAGGCGCCAAATAAATAATTAAAACCTTTTCTTCTTAGTTCTCAATCTTAAACAACTCTCATAGGTCATAAGAAAGAAAGAAAGAAAGAAAAAAAATAGCTACAGCAGAAAACCCACTTTCACCCTCTACTCGTGAACGCTCTCACACGCACCCAAACACTCCAGAGAGAGAGAGAGAGAGAGAGAGAGAGAGAGAGAGAGAGAGAGAGAGAGAGAGACAGAGAGAGAGAGAGAGAGGGACAGAGAGGGACAGAGAGGGACAGAGAAAGAGAGAGAGAGAGAGGGAGAGGGAGAGAGAGAGAGAGAGAGAGAGAGAGAGAGAGAGAGAGAGAGAGAGAGAGAGAGAGAGAGAGAGAGAAAGAGAGAGAGAGAGAGAGAGAGAGAGAGACAGAGAGAGAGAGAGAGAGAGAGAGAGACAGAGAGGGACAGAGAGGGACAGAGAAAGAGAGAGAGAGAGAGAGAGAGAGAGAGAGAGAGAGAGAGAGAGAGGGAGAGGGAGAGAGAGAGATGATTTGATTTTAAAATTGACTTTTATTCCTATATATCACTCTTCATTAAACACTTTTCAACAAATTACAGAATCTTAAATCACAATAAGTTACAATGAAAAAACTAAATCCTCTTCAACAACAGAGCACAACGCTCCATTACCACACCATTTCATTTCAAACGTCAATAGATCCTTTGTAGACTTATAAAAACAAAAATCTATCAATATTCGTGATTTCATTAGATTTAAAAACAGTATTACAACATCTTCACCAGACAATCTTTCAACCATATTTTTTCTGCTCATGTGAATGGCCAGTTTTGCCTGTCCTAAAACAAAATTCAAAAGCTGACAAGTAAACATTCTACTTCGAACAAATTTAAAACCAAAAATAAAGATCCTCATGGAAAACAATTCACTAAAAGAAATAAAAACATTTTCCAAAATCGAAAATAAAGGTTTCAGTCTGTCACATTCCATAAAAGCATGAAAAATAGTTTCTCTTTTTGAGCAGAAAGGACAATCAGCAATAACTTCAGGATTAAGAACTGAAATAAAAGCATTAACAGCAATGGCACAGTGAAGAAGCCTCCACTGTAGATCCCCTGCCCTTTTAGATAACGGTGGCTTATAAAGTGACCTCCACTCAGGTTTCACACTTTCTTCAACACCCAATACTCTGCGCCATGGTGTGTCAACTTTATCATTTAGTACCTTTTTATTAAAAACTTTTACAGACATTTTATAAAAAGCTTTGCCAGGTGCTGTACACAAGTCTAAACACAGAGGTATTTCAGCATCTAAAAAAGGCCCACTACAACCATCCAATTTAGGCAACATGGTAACACCAGGAAAAGAGTCTTCTGTACTAGGAGTGCTTACTCCTCCATGACTGTCCATCAGTAAGTCTTTTTCTTCATTACTGACCAAAGATTTCCAGTTCTTCAGCATCTGTTCAACAGTCCGCACAGACCTGACCTTCAGACAAAAAGCCACTTCTTCTGTTCTTTCAAAATCCAGTCCAGCTACATGAATTAAACGTCCAAACGTGAAGATCTGTGATTTCTGCAAAAGCACCTTAAGTCCATGAAAGGAGCAACTCTCATTTGATAAATCGAAACGAGCTCTGTTTATTAGCGGCTCCTCCAGAAGCCAATGAAGAGAAGGTGTGGTCTCCTTTCTCTGTGATTCAAAAAGACTCCAAACTTTAAAAATATTTCGATAAAACACTGGCAGTCCATTCACATTCACTTTACAGGGGTCCATTAAAAACAAAGATTTGTCCAACCCCAGACCTTCAGTTCTGTGTAAAATGGCGCATGTAACAGCTCGCCACCCATTCACTGATGATTTATACAGAAATTTTTGTAAAAATTGCAGACGAAAAGCTGCTATTCTACTTTTCAAATGTATCAAACCATGGCCACCCTCCTCTTTAGATAAATGCAACACACTCTGAGGGACCCAGTGTAATTTATCCCAAAAAAAATCAACCAAAATCCCTTGAATTTTTGTTAGAAATTGTGCAGGAGGATCCAAACATGCTAACCTATGCCAAAGGCAGGAAGCTACTAAATTATTCACAATTAATGTCCTCCCTTTATATGACAACTTTGGTATTAACCATTTCCATTTGTCAAGCCTGCCTTTCACCTTATCAACAACCCCTTCCCAATTTTTCTGAATGGTCATTTCCTCTCCCAAATATACTCCTAAATACTTAAAACCTCCTGTTCCCCAGGTTAAACCATCAGGAAGGCTTGGTTTCACTTTTGGCCAATATCCAATTAAAAGTGCTTCACTCTTGTTCCAGTTAACTTTTGCTGATGACAAAACTCTAAAATCTTCTAAAACATTCATTAAAACCTGTACATCATTTTGTCCATTAATCAAAACTACCACATCATCAGCATAAGCAGACAAAGAAATGCTGTTTCTACAAATGGGTATATTCAAACCACAAATATGTTCTCTTAATTGTTGCAACATAGGTTCTATGGCAAGTGCATATAACATTCCAGACAACGAACAGCCCTGTCTAATACCCCTACAGAACTTAAAAGGAGTGCATAAGCCACCGTTTATCTTAAGCACACTCTCAACGTCACCATAGAGCACTTTCACTTTATCAATGAAATCCTGGCAGAAACCAAAAGCTTTTAAAGTTCTCCACAAATAAAGGTGTTCGACCCTATCAAACGCTTTTTCTTGATCTAAAGAAATAATTCCAATATTAACGTTGAGCAACTTGGAGACATGAAAAATATCCCTAATAAGGGTGATATTGTCAAAAATGGACCTACCAGGGACACAATAAGTCTGGTCTGGATGTACCACCTGATCAATAATTTTAGCTAACCTATTAGCTAAAGCCTTTGAGAGTATTTTATAATCAGAGCAAAGGAGCGAGACAGGACGCCAATTCTTAATTTCTAAAAGATCTCCTTTTTTGGGGAGGAGAGTGATGACCGCTCTACGGCTACTCAAAGGCAACTTACCTGAGCCCAAACTATCATTAAGCACCCGCAAAAGGTCCTCCCCTACCTCTGTCCAAAAGAAATTGTAAAATTCAACAGGAAGACCGTCAATACCTGGCACTTTCCCAGAATGCATGCCTTTAAGGGCATTATGCAACTCCCCCAGGCTTAAAGCTCCTGAGAGCTCTGCATTGGCACCATCTGACACTTGGGTCAATCCTTTAAAAAAAACGCTTTCAGTATCCCATCCTGTTCCCAACTCATTCTTGTACAAATTTTCATAAAACCCACAAGCTCTTGTTCGTATTTCTGCATGACTAGATAAAATCACTCCTGCCTCAGAGCGTAAAGCGTGCAAAAAACGTTTTTGCCCATTTTTCTTTTCAAGGCTAAAAAAATATTTCGGTGGTACATCCATCTGGTCAATACTTAAAAACCGAGAACGAACCAGAGCTCCTTGTGTTTTCACCCCCAGAAGGTCAGCTAGCTGGGTTTTCTTGTTTGAGATCATCTCTGTATAACTTTGATTACTTTTTGAATCAGCTAAAATCTGTAATTTAATTATTTCTGCCTCCAAGGCTTTCATAGAACTATTTAATTCTTTGGTGACATTTCGAGTGTGCTGTTGGCAAAACTGTTTTATTTGGACCTTTCCAAAATCCCACCATTGCTGTAGGTCTTTAAATGAATCTTGTGTCTTTTTAAACTCTTCCCAAAATACTTTAAATACATCCTTAAAATCCTTACTACACAATAAATTAGTATTGAAGTGCCAGTATGCACTGTGTGGTTTAATTTGATTTAAGAAGAAAAACCCCAACACCATATGATGATCAGAAAAACTGACCGGTGAAATGACACAACTTTTAAAAATACCCAACTGATGTTTGAAACCATAAAAACGATCTAACCTGGCAAGAGATATAACATTGTCGAGTATGAGCCCATGTATACTGTCTCTGACCGTCATGAAAATGCCTCCAAATATCACAAAGGTCATTTATTTTTACCATCTTAGTAAGACGTTCACGTGAAGGCATATGAGGCTCAATTTGATTTCTGTCAATATTTTCTTCAGTACAATTAAAATCTCCTCCTAAAAATAAATAATCTTCAGTACTGCATCCTTGCAAAGTTGAACTGAGTGCATCTAAAAACACCAATCTTTCCATTGCTGACGTTGGAGCATAAACACAAACAAAAACAAAGGCATATTTTTCAAAAATAGCTCTTATTTTTAACAATCTTCCTTTCACAATCTCATCAACTTGATAAGAGACAGGACTAAAACTCTTAGTGAACAATATACCCACTCCACCACTAAGTGTGGTATTATGACTAAGGACAGAAATGCCATCCCACTCCTGCATCCAATCAGCAGCATTTCCAACATCACTGTGTGTCTCTTGAATAAAAGTAACATCTATTTTTTTCTGTTTAATAACTTCAAACAATTCAGCTCTTTTTTTGCCATTTCTAGCACCATTCACATTCAATGATGCAATACACACTTCAATCATGCTTAAAAACAAAAATAAAATCAAACTATGATTCATAATCATGGATTTAAACTTTCTCACTGCCATCATTTAAATTCACGTTGAGTTTCCGCACTATTTTCTTTAAACAATACACCTCCTTGTTTGAAAAAAAGCTTTCAGTCATAAAATTCTTTGCTTTTTCCACAAACTGTCCTACATCTGGGAAGTACTCATTGACTAAAACCCCCCTCTTATTCTTAGTTGACTGAAGGAACAGTTTAATATCATCTACATCGTAGTTGCGGCTGGAAAACTCGCTTTGTGACAAAGTAACACTCGAGTCAGACTCACTGTCACTCTCTGAATCAATCTGACCAGTAACATCTTCAAGGTCTATTTTCTTTTGTTGTCTATACTCGTGAGCTTTATCTATCTTCTTCCTTTTTAATGGCACTTTAAACACCGTTTGTTCTGAAACACTTTCATTAGGCCTACCGTCAACCTCCCGAACATCCCCCATAACAACTTCCAAAACTCTTGTTTCGCTTGACTCACCTTTGTCTTCCTCGGTTTCAACATTTGTTTCACTTTCGATTTCCTCCTCCACTGAAACCAAAGTATCCTTCGACGTCCCAGCGCTTTGAGCTCCATCAGGATTGCTCGCGCGCGTCACCGCCGATTCCGCCACCGCTGATTCCGCCTCGGCCTCACCGGCTTTACCGGCCTCGGCGGCATTACCGACCTCGGCCTCACCGGCTTTACCGGCCTCGGCGGCATTACCGACCTCGGCCTCACCGGCTTTACCGGCCTCGGCGGCATTACCGGCCTCGGCCTCACCGGCTTTACCGGTCTCACCGGCCGGCTGATCAGTAACGTTAGCTGCACCTTCCGCGTCAGCTGAACGAATGTTGTCTTCCACTTGTTTGCTGGGACAAGCTCGGATCAAGTGGCCGACTTTACCACAGCCGAAGCATTTGATCTTATCCGTGGTGATGAAAACCACATAATCAAAATCATCCACTCGGAAATTCAGCTTAAGGTCTAGATCAGCGTCGTTGTTTACAACCATGTAAACGGAACGTCTAAAAGACACAACATGTTTCAGTAAAGGAGAAACGCGGCCAATTGGAATTTTTTTAATCGAGGAGACCAATTTTCCATAGCGAGATAGTGCTTGTGTTAAAACAACATCACTAATAAACGGCGGGACATTCGAGAGTGTGACTCTTTTAGACGGTAACGAAATTGGCAAAACGGGCGTGAGAACACCGTCGATACTAATTCCCGTCTGAACTATTTCGTTTGCTTTTTCTATTGTATTAAAAAAGATGACAGTAGCGCTGTTCATCCTAGAGGCAGACATTATATTCTCATGTCCCACAACTTCCCCCACAGCCAAACAACAACTCTCAACACTCACTGTAGACGCCACTTTTACTCCATGACGACGTGTAAGTGAACTCAAACCCTGTGCACCTGGAACCGCCATGTTCCTCACACACCCAAAAACACCCACCCCCTACAAACCAAAATAAAAAACCTAAACCTACCAAAACAAAAAAAGAAAGAAAAGAAAGAAAGAGGAAAAAGAAAAACAAGCACGAATCGCGCTCACACTCAGCTCGCAACGCTTCACTCACTCCCAGCATGCACTCCGACAGAGAGAGAGAGAGAGAGAGAGAGAAAGAGACAGAGAGGGACAGAGAAAGAGAGATAGAGAGAGAGAGAGAGAGAGAGAGAGGGAGAGAGAGAGAGAGAGAGAGAGAGAGAGGGAGAGGGAGAGAGAGAGAGAGAGAGAGAGAGAGAGAGAGAGAAAGAGACAGAGAGGGACAGAGAGAGAGAGATAGAGAGAGAGAGAGAGAGAGAGAGGGAGAGGGAGAGAGAGAGAGAGAGAGAGAAAGAGACAGAGAGGGACAGAGAAAGAGAGATATAGAGAGAGAGAGAGAGAGAGAGGGAGAGAGAGAGAGAGAGAGAGAGAGAGAGAGAGAGAGAGAGAGAGAGAGAGAGAGAGAGAGAGAGAGAAAGAGACAGAGAGGGACAGAGAAAGAGAGATAGAGAGAGAGAGAGAGAGAGAGAGAGAGACAGAGAGAGAGAGAGAGACAGAGAGAGAGAGAGAGAGAGAGAGAGAGAGAGAGAGACAGAGAGGGACAGAGAGGGACAGAGAAAGAGAGATGTAGAGAGAGAGAGAGAGAGAGAGGGAGAGGGAGAGAGAGAGAGAGAGAGAGAGAGAGAGAGAGAGAGAGAGAGAGAGAGAGAGAGAGAGAAAGAGACAGAGAGGGACAGAGAAAGAGATGGAGAGAGAAGGGTTAGGGTTAGGGTTAAATGTTAGGGCTATCCCAACCCTAACCCTAACCCTTATGTCCAAAAATAACATTCTTTCTAAACCCGTGGTTGGTGCATATACACAGACAAAAATGAAAGAACTGTTTTCAAATAAAGCATTAACTTTCAACAATCTCACTTTAATGACTTCATCATTATCAAATGAACATGGAAAAAAACTTTTTTTAAAAAGCATGGCAACTCCACCACTCAGTGAAGTACAATGACTTAAAATCGCTAGCCCATCAAATTCTTTAACCCACTCTGCAGTATTTGATACATCGCTATGTGTCTCTTGTAAAAAACACACATCAATTATCTATTTTTTTCAAACCCTAACCCTAAATCCTCTAACACGAGTTCAGGGCTGCTTGATGATAACACACAGGTGTGTTGATCTCTGGTTTATGGCATAAAAGAATGAATCACAAAACTTAAAGCATTGACATTGAATGGGATTTATTTGATGTAAAGATGTCAGCTGTCATGTGATGGAGGCCTGAGCCATATGTGGTTCAGTTGTGTGTGTGTGCGTATCCTCTGTTATCTGTCTGATGTTCTGCAGTAACTCAGAGAAACACGGCCGTCCACCAGGTCTCTGTAAACAGACCAAACACCAGACAGTCAAATGATATTCCTGTTATGGTGAGAATCATGCTTGCAAAAGACAAAGATCATGGCATGATCAATCAAATGTGACATTTAGCAGACGCTTTAATCCTAAACCATTTACAGATGAGGTGAACAATGGAAGCAATTGGAACAACACAAGGATAACACAAGCAGAAGTGCAATAGAACTGGTCTTATATGGCCCACAACAGTATACATTTTTAGAAAGTGTAAAAGAGAAAGAAGTCATGACAGAAGACATGTACATACAGCCGATTCTTAAAGATGGACCCAGAATCTGCTGATCTTATAGCAGTGAGCAGATCATTACACAGATGTGGAACACATCCAAATAACTTTTCCCTTTTTGGGACGTATAAGAAGAGGTCTTTGTAGTAAAAAATGCTCCACATTGTGATGTTATTCACGTCAGCACCTGATCCGGTCACAGATTGAGAAACCATTTGTTGCTAATCTATGACTCTTCTTCAGTAATGAAGGTCATGACCCCTGAAACCATGAGAAATGTTAGTGAATAAACCTCGTGCCAGCAACTGTACATGATGTTGTAGACATGTGGAGAGGCTCGGTGAGGTCTGTAGAGACGTCCACCACCGGTCACCTCCTCCACTACCTCCACATTCGAGTGATTCTCAAAAGGAACCTTCCCCTCCGAGAAGACCTCCCACATCAACACACCTGCACCATAAACACAACACACATGTTCATAGACATGGACACACATGTGCTCAAGATCACACTTTACACTTTTCTTGGACTCCTTAGAGACCACACGAGCGGCACCCTCACCGAATGACCAGACGTCCGACTTGCTGCTGAACTTGTTGAAATGAAGAACTTCAGGTGGAGACCATTTGACAGGAAACCTGGAGCCCATGGAGCTGATGTACTGATTATCCAACACGTATCTGCAGGAATAAAGGCACGTATGAGCACACAGAAACAACTGAGACGTAGTGTGAGAGGAGAACCTGCTCGTCACCTGGTCATGCCAAAGTCACACACTTTCACAACCCTCCTCTCGTTCACCAGACAGTTCCGTGCGGCCTGCGGACGACACGCACACCAATCAGAGCTTGTACTCAAAACACAAGTCAGACGGTGGAAACACCTGTCATGTATACTGCGTGTGATGACTGTGAGGTGCTTTATGAAACAGTGAAGAAACACGAGATGCTATCAAGAGCACAAGCCACTGATGTAGCAGAAGTGTGTGCAGATGGACAGACGGGCTGAAGGTTTGTCTCTGACCAGGTCTCTGTGGATGAAGTTGTTTTCCTCCAGGTATTCCATCCCTTCACAGACGTCCTGACACATGAAGAGCAGCATCACAAGCTCCAGATGTCCACTCTGCTGTCTCAGAAAGTGAAGCAAACAGCCGTTCTCCATGAACTCAGTCACAATGCAGATGGGCCGCCGGGTGATGCACACGCCGTACAGCTGAACCAGTTTAGGGTGACACATTTTCCTACACACACACACAACATTGTGTTATTCTTTCTAAGCTCCGTAGATGAGATGGCCTTTCTTTCACCAGCTGACATGCAACATCACACAATGTCCACAACGGTTTCACTTTACATCACTTTACAGATTTAGCTCCACATTCTTTTACTGAAAGCCCCTCACCGTGCATTAAAGGGTTAAACATTTCGGTTCAATTTAACTGGAGATTTTGAACGCATTTAAAACCCAAACTTTCCTCTCATGGTTCTTGAGTCGTCGCACAAGAGAAGAGAGAGAGAAAAGTCACGACACAGGAAGTCACACACGCAAACCACATTTTCCAGCTTCTCGACAAACCTTCCCCTCGCTCAGCATGTGTGTGTGTTACTCACGTCATGATCTTGGCCTCCTCTATGAAGTCGTCTTCACTCATGGCTCCTTCATTGATTGTTTTTATAGCCACTTTATGCTGCGCTCTCCATTTGCCCAGTCTGACCACTCCAAACTGACCGCTGCCCAGTTCCTTCATGAACGTCAATTCAGATGGATCGATATCCCATTTGTCTACGAAAAACAAGCGAACAACATTGATAGAAGAAGCTTGGAAATGTGTTTCATTGATTGACTTAAAGGAATTGACATGTCTGACCTGAACTAAATCCTGCCGTTGCCGGAAGACATTTCCCCAGCGGTCCGATTGGATATCGTAGCCGTGACATGAGACCTGTTCACTCAGACACATCCCAGTGATTAGATAGGCGGCAGCAGAGAAGACTGACACACACACACACACACACACACACACACACAACTGATGTGAGTACCTGCTGAATTGTGTTTGTGGTAATTGATGAGTTCTGGGATAGACTTGAAGAGATGTTTTTCTGCCAGGTAGAAGAGCCCTGCGTCTGTCTGCTTGATCTGATAGTGCTTGATCTCCCCTTTACCTAAACTGATCCATCAAGCAATGACCCCATCAGGAACCCATCAAAGAACCAATCACATCATCATGAAGACATCAAAGAACCAATCACATCATCATGAAGACATCAAAGAACCAATCACATCATCATATCTGAGTTTGTACCTCTGGGAATAAACTGACACAGTGTAGCTGCCCGGCTCACTGGAGCTCCTGACCACAAACCCTCCATCCTTACCCTTCATCATCACAACACACAACACAATACAACGCAACAGAAAACACACAAACAAACCACAACACACACAGAACACAACACACAGAAAATACACAATACAATTCAAAACAACACAACACAAAGAAGACACACAAAACAACACGATGCATCATGAATAACAGTTAATGATGATGATGAGGATGATTGTTGACTGTTAGGGATTCAATGAATGTCACCTCTTGTCTGAGTAAATGTTCTGCTTCAGCTCTGTTGATGTTTTTACAGTACCAGCTGACCAACACAACACAAACAAACACACACAATTTAATTCAATTGAAATACACAGGTTACATTTTGAGGATAGCTCTGATTGTATAAAGAGAAGTAAAAGTGGCTCTGATTGGTTTAGACAAAATGACACTCACTGGTTGGCCTCTATGGTCCCGACCTCTGTGACGTAGTTACTGGGAATGAAACCCTTGTTCCTGAGAGAGAATCGTCATGATTCAGTTGGTCAGTGTGAAGGGTTTTAAAGGAGTTAATTGGATGTGTATTTAATTTTTTTGGTGAGCTTGTGTTCCACCGACCCATGTTTGTCTTTGGCTCTCCACCACAGCTGGTCTTGTTTATGAAGTATAGTGTACTCGTCTCCATGATGAAGCGTCAGGTCTGAACTCTCTCTGGCTGTGAAATCATACATGGCTACCACCTTCATCATCCCATCATCTTCATCACCATCATCATCAGGAGGAGGGTAAGGCAGCTTCTTCTGAGACTTTAATATGAAAAAAGAACAAATTTGAATGTTTTTTTCTGTTACGACACAGGAGTACAGAACAGCATTAGATACTGACAATACAATGACAATAAGAGAATGAGTAAACCAGTGAATACCCTACAGATGGACCCTGAACGTCTGCTGCTATTCACATCTACACATGTGCTGCTCCTGAGAGAGAGATAGAGAGAGAAAGAGAGGGGGGGCGGAGAGACATTTTTTTGAGATTTGAAACCTCTTCATTTATACAAAATTGATTTTGTTACATAACAAAAAATAAATAGTATATAGTATTGCCGGAAATAAAGAAAATAAAAAATCCCAACAAAACGTCTCCAAACATTCTCTCCAGAAAAATGTTCTCTAAACTCTAAGAACATCTGCTTTAACAATTCAAACATTGAGTAAAATTTGCCACAATCCAAAATACAATGAAACACTGTTTCCCTTTGTAAACAAAATCGACATTCGTCACTTACATTAGGATTGATGACAGATACAAATGCATTTACAGCTACAATTCTGTGCAGCACTCTCCATTGCAGATCTCCACATTTCTTTGTCAACGGTGGTTTTTATAATGCTCTCCACACAGGTCTGATCTCGTTGTCAAGCCCTAGATGAGCTCTCCAAGGAGTGTTAGCCCTACCAATTAATTATCCTTATTTATTATCTCTACAAACAGTTTATACATATACAGTTCAACATTAAAATGTGTTACATGTACTTCTGGCTCTTTCAACAACCAAGACAGGGAATTTAAAATGTCCTTTGTTTGTGGAACAACTGCCAGACAGTAAAAAGTCGATGATAAAACTTTGGAAGATGACCAAGTTTTTGAGTGTTTAGATTAATCAGAAACAATGATTCAGCAAGATGCCATTTTCCACCTTGACTCAAATTAGTCAGAGCTAAGGGCCTCCAAACAAGATCACCAGGCCCAGCAAACAGTATCTGGATGAATTGAAGTCGAAATCCATTTCCATTTCTTTAAGCGTCCTTCCACTTTTTCTAAAACATTGTCCCAATTTTTGCACAAAAAAGAGTCATCCCCAGGATAAACACCAAGATATTAAATACCACCCCTGCACCAAGATAATCCACCCAGTAAAGAGATATTTTTAATAAATTCAGTCCCAACAGCTATGGCTTCGCTTTTTTCCCAATTGACTTTCGCAGAAGATAAAACACCAAAATCATTCATACATTTTACAAGGAAATTAATATAATTTAGATTTTTAACAAACACAACCACATCTTCAGCATAGGAGGATAATTTAAAAACTGAATCACAAGCAGGTAAAGTTATTCCCGTAAGAATCATTCTTAATTTGTGAAGGAAAGGCTTGATGGCTAGGGAATACAACATGCCTCATAGAGAACATCCCTGCCAAATTCCCCTCTGAATCTTAAGAGGAGCATTCAAACCACCATTGATCTTGAGTAGACTCTCAATGTCACTTAACATGACCCTGATCATGGCGATAAAACTAGAGCTGAAACCAAACGTGTCTAACACTTCCCACATGTACTAATGTTCAACTCGGTCTGATTTCGATTGATCAAGAAAAGGCGTTCGACAAAGTTCATAGCCTAATGAGCTGGAAAGGTCCAAAACATCCCGAATTACAAAAACGTTGTAAGTTACCTTCCTGTCATGTATGCAATACGTCTGATCAACATATACTAGTTGCTCAATTACTTTTTTCAGCCTGATGGCTAAAACCTTTGACAGCAGTTTGTAGTCAGAGCAAACAAGGGCCACTGGCCGCCAGTTCTTAATCCCCTGTAGGTCTCCTTTCTAAAAAAGAAAGAGTGAGGACCGCCATCCAGCAACTCAACGGCAAATGTCCTTTCCTCAAGCTGTCCCTAAAACCAAGCAGCAAATTGTTGCCAATAACAGGCCAGAAAGCCTTGTAAAAGTCCACAGGGAGTCCATTCATGCCTGGAGCCTTGCCATTCTCCAAACTCTGTAAAGCAGTGTGCAATTCAGCCGCTGAAATCAGGGCATCTAGCTCTGTGTTAGCCTCATTGGAAACTTTTGGTAAACCCTCAAAGAAGGACTATGCAACATCTGTTAGAGGATAGACAGAGCTGACTTTTTTGATTTGAGAGCTTCAAAATGTTCTCTTTCTCCTGTGAAGCCTGCCAACTCTTGCAGCTTCACTATTTCACTTTCCAGATCTTCCATAGACCTGGTCATGTCTCTTGTGACATTGAGAGTGTACTGTAAGCATAACTGTTTTATCTTACTCTTCCCTATTTCCCACCACTGTTGTTAAGAAGTATATTCAGATTTTGTTCTTGCTTAACCATTCCAAAAAACCTTAAAAGTATATTTAGAAACAATGTTAGCAAGCAGGGTCACATTAAAATGCCAATAAAAACTGCTGCATTTCACATCTAACATTTAACAAGAAAATGATCTGCAATGCCAACAGGATGTATTGAACAGCTTTTAAAAACATTACACTGAAGTTTATAAAACCTATCAAGTCTAGCTAAAGATATAGAATTGTCTTTAAACAGTACGTAGCATGTGGTTTTTAAGGTCCTACTTTGGTTTATGGAGTGTTCAACAACAAGTTTATGTACATACAATGTGTAAAAACACTATAATGTCGTAATAATAGGCAGTTATTCATACCTTACTTCTTGACTGACTCTCAAATGATTCGTTCCGTGATTCATCCGTCTAGGCCCCTCATACCCGCTAACCTTGTGTCATGTGATTGGTCAGATGGTGTAGTCTGTTGTGATTGGTCAAACGCGTTCATCATTTGTCGCAAATGGAACGCCTACCATCGTTACAGGATTACCGTTTACATGTGGTTGAATGTCATTTATATTATATGTGTAGCTAGAGATGGCGGCGATTTTACCATACCAATATGAGCCCGAGTCTGACGAGGAAGCATCAGAAGACGCTAATCCACAACAAACTCCACCACGTCTGGAGCAGGATGTTTGTCAGTGGCAAGTGACAACTCTTGTCATAAAAACTCCCAGTGTGACAACATGCATGTTATGCTTTTGCTCATGAAAGAAATATTTTTTTTTTCTTCTTAAAATACTGGTAATACGTTAGTAATAGTCGTGGGCATAGATTATTATTTTTTAATCTAGATTAATCTAGATTAAAATGGCTCATTTGAATTCTGCCGAAGGCATTCAGAATATGTGTGCTACCCAAATAATGTGGCGCATTAGACCAGGGGCTCATCTCCTGTTTGCAAAATGCATCACAAACTGCTTGAGAAAGCTGTATGTGGCAAGGGGGGCGTGGCCTAGCGGAATCTAGAGAGAGAGAGAGAGGAAATCGACGGGAGGTAAGTAGGTCAGAGACAAATTGTAAACACCTGTCTGTAATTCCAGTGATTGACGAGAAGAGTATAAAAGCCAACAAAAGACGTTCGAGGGAGAGACACGAATGGACGAGCAGCAGACACTTACAAAGAACCTTGTTTACACTGGTGCCGAAACCCGGGATTGAAGGAGAAAGCCGCCGCTATGCAGAACCCGCCAACGTCGCCATTTGCGGAAGTGATCCAGGCACTCGCGGGTCTCCACCAAGAGCAACATCAGGCTCTGCTGTCGCTACAGGGAGAGCAGGAAAAAAGGTTTCAGAGGCTCTTCCAGGCGCAGACGGATGACTGCGAGTTGTTCCGGGGCTGGCTTGCTCGAGGGGAGATACCAGCGGCTACCGGCCCTCAGACTCCCGTGCTGCTCCATAAAATGGGGCCCCAAGACGACCCGGAGGCTTTTTTGGACCTTTCTGAAAGGTCCGCGGAGGTATCTGGCTGGCCCCGTACCAGTTGGGCGGCCTGATTTATTCCATTGTTGTCGGGAGAGGCCCAACTCGCGGCTCAACAGCTGCCAGTCCAGAATCTCCTGGATTATGCGGACCTTCGAAAGGCAGTCCTCCAGCGGGTTGGACGAACCCCGGAGCAGCAGCGATTGCGTTTCCGGTCGCTGGAATTTGGGGACGGTGGTCATCCCTTTGTGTTTGCCCAACAGCTCCGGGACGCCTGCCGCAAATGGCTAGTTGACAAGGACAGTGATGTCGACAATACGGTGGAGAAGGTGACGCTGGAACAGTTTGTGGGAAGACTGCCCGCAGGAACTGCTCAGTGGGTCCACTGTCACCGGCCGACATCGCTGACCCAGGCCATCCAGTTGGCGGAGGATCCCATGGCGTCGTGCTGTGGGGTCGGAGGATCCAAGGTATCGGTTCTTCCCCCTTCCCTTTCTGTTTCCTCTCCCAGGTCCCGTCTGGTACCGCAGACAGCTGCCCAGGGTCGAGGCAGCCCGGCGCCCCGATTCTTGCCTGACTTCGGGGCCAACCTCCAGCGTGGGGGAATGACCGGCGGGAGAGAGCTCTCCCGGTTGTCTACACCCTCCTCTTCTCGCCAATCCCCTGGCCTACTTCCGACCACCGGAGCAGTGGGTCGGCCTGGGCCGGTCTGTTGGCGGTGCGGGGACCCGGATCATTTCATCCGGTCATGCCCGGTTATGGAGATTGGAGCGATGATCCGGATCCCCGACGCCCCGCGGACTGCCCCCGATCAGGCTGGGTGGTACCAAATACCTGTGAGTATTGAGGGGGGTACTTATCAGGCCTTGGTGGATTCAGGCTGCAACCAAACCTCGATCCACCCAGGCGTGATTCAAACTACGGCATTGGATACGGGCCGCGAGGTTAAGGTAAGGTGTGTGCACGGGGAGGTGGTGAGTTATCCCTTAGTCGCCCTGGTAATTAAATTTAGGGGGAAAAAGCATACAGTTGAGGTAGCTGTTAACTCACACATCCGACATCCGCTAATTTTGGGGACGAATTGGCCGGATTTTAGTGTGTTATTAGGGTATTTATGTGCGGATGTCTCTGGGGATAAACATGGGCGGATGGGAGCGGTTGCGCAGTTTGGAGAGGCAGAGCCGGGACCCTCAACGACAGATTCAGGGGAACAAAGCACGATCGAGAGACGAATTCTCTCATCCTGCGATGATTTTCCCCTGGATCAGTCGCGAGATGAATCACTCAAAAATGCGTTTGAGCAGGTCCGCATGATTGACGGACAGTCTCTCCAACCAACACAGCCGCTTACCTATCCATATTTTGCCATAATAAAAGACAGGTTGTACCGAGTGGCCCAAGACACTCAGTCAAAGAAGAATACAACACAATTGGTCATTCCAAAGAGCCGCCGGGAAATGCTTTTTCAGGCGGCTCATGCTAATCCGATGGCAGGGCACTTAGGACATACCGCAACACTGAATCGCTTAATGGCCCGTTTCTTTTGGCCGGGCATCCACGAGAATGTGTGCAGATGGTGTGCCGCATGTCGTGAATGTCAGTTGGTAAACCCACCGGCCACTCCAAAAGCACCATTGTGCCCGCTTCCCTTAATCCAGGTCCCCTTCGAACGAATTGGTATGGACCTGGTCGGGCCATTAGAGCGTTCTGCACGAGGGCATCGATTTGCATTGGTCATTGTGGACTTTGCAACCTGATACCCCGAGGCAGTGGCGCTCCGTAATATTTCCGCTAAAAGCGTGGCGGACGCACTGTTCTCATTGATCTCCCGCGTGGGAATCCCGAAAGAGATTCTCACGGATCAAGGCACGACGTTCATGTCATGGACAATCCGCGAACTATACGGGTTGTTGGGGGTGAAAACGATTTGGACCAGCGTCTATCACCCACAAACGGACGGACTGGTCGAACGTTTTAACCGCACTTTAAAAACCATGATCCAAAAGTTCGTTCACGAGGACGCCAAAAATTGGGATAAATGGCTGGAACCCTTGTTGTTGGCTGTGCGCGAGGTCCCCCAAGCCTCCACAGGGTTTTCCCCTTTCGAGTTGCCCTATGGACGTCCTCCCAAGAGAAACTTGGGAGGACGGACCTACCGCTAGTAAAAACGAAATCCAGTATGTAATGGACCTGAGAACAAAACTCCACACCTTGGGGCGGCTCTCTATGGAGAATTTGTTACAGGCCCAGGACAGACAAAGCCGGCAATATAATAAGGGTACCAGATTACGTCAATTTACACCGGGAGAGAAAGTTCTTGTATTACTCCCAACGTCTAGCTCAAAATTACTCGCCAAGTGGCAAGGACCCTTTGTGGTTACACGACGAGTGGGGGATCTCAATTATGAGATGGTGAGATCAGACAGAGGCGACACACATCAATTATATCACCTCAACCTCCTTAAAAAATGGAGTGAGGCGGACACGGTGATGCTGGCGACAGTAGTGGGAAGGGAGGATGATCTCGGACCAGAGGTGGGAAGGAAAACCCAATCGAACACTCTGCCCCCGGGGGGATCATCTTTCGCCGTCCCAGACCTCTGACGTTGCCAGGTTGCAGGCTCGTTTTGCCGATGTGTTCTCGTCTCTGCCTGGCCTCACTACACTCATAGAACACCATATTGAGACCACACCGGGGGTGGTTGTACGTGGCCGACCGTATCGTTTACCTGAACACAAGAAAAAAGTAGTTCAGGAAGAATTAGAGGCCATGCTAGATATGGGGGTAATAGAGGAGTCCAACAGTGACTGGGCCAGCCCGATAGTTTTGGTTCCCAAAACCGACGGCTCGGTCCGGTTCTGTGTGGACTATCGCAAGGTGAATGCTGTGTCGATGTTCGATGCATATCCAATGCCGCGGATTGACGAACTGCTTGATCGGCTAGGTACGGCTCGCTTTTAATCGACATTGGATTTGACAAAGGGATACTGGCAGATCCCCTTATCTCCTTTATCCAAGGAAAAATCAGCTTTCACGACGCCGTTCGGATTACACCAATTTGTCACACTTCCGTTCGGCTTATTCGGGGCCCCTGCTACCTTTCAGCGTCTCATGGACCGTATCCTACGTCCACATGCGGCATATGCCGCTGCTTATCTGGATGACATTGTCATTTATAGTAATGACTGGCAGCGACATATGCAGCACCTAGGTGCGGTGTTGGGTTCGCTGAGAGGAGCGGGGCTCACGGCTAACCCGAAGAAGTGTGCAATTGGGCGAGTGGAGGTTAGGTATCTGGGCTTCCACTTGGGTCACGGACAGGTGCGTCCCCAAATTGATAAAACAGCAGCAATTGCAACCTCTCCGAGTCCCAAGACCAAAAAGGAGGTGAGGCAATTCCTGGGGCTGGCAGGTTAATACAGAAGGTTTGTTCCGGACTATTCAACCCTCACCAGCCCCCTGACGGACCTCACTAAAAAGGAAGCACCAGATCCCGTCCAATGGTCGGAGCTGTGCCAGCGGGCTTTCACCCAGGTTAAGGCGGCTCTGTGTGGTGGCCCGTTATTACACTCTCCTGATTTCTCTCTCCCTTTTCTTGTACAGACAGACGCATCGGACAGGGGGCTAGGAGCTGTCCTGTCTCAGGAGGTGGAGGGGGCGGAGCGGCCGGTGCTGTACATCGGTCGTAAACTCTCGAGAAGAGAGACGATGTACAGCACCATTGAGAAGGAATGCTTGGCGATCCGGTGGGCCATCCTTACCCTCCGCTATTACCTCCTGGGACGAGAGTTCGCCCTCTGTTCGGACCACGCACCCCTCCAATGGCTCCACCGCATGAAAGATACCAACGCGCGGATCACCCGTTGGTACCTGGCATTACAACCCTTCAAATTCCGGGTGGTCCACAGACCGGGGACCCAGATGGTGGTGGCTGGCTTCCTCTCCAGGAGGGGGGGGGGAAGCTGCAGGCCGGATGGGGCCCCGGCCTGAGTCGGGCGGTGGGGGTATGTGGTAAGGGGGGCGTGGCCTAGCGGAATCTAGAGAGAGAGAGAGAGAGAGAGGAAATCGACGGGAGGTAAGTAGGTCAGAGACAAATTGTAAACACCTGTCTGTAATTCCAGTGATTGGCGAGAAGAGTATAAAAGCCAACAAAAGACGTTCGAGACAGAGACAAGAGTCGAGATGTGAATTACTTATGTGCCAGGAGGCCATAAATTACATATTATTTACTTTTGCTTTATGTTTTGTTGAAGAGCTGAATAAAAGCCTGATTCAGCCAATCCGACCTCATCTCCTTCTTTCCTTACAAAGAACCTTGTTTACACTGTACTACTATGATAATTGGTGATGAAAATAAATGATGTTCAATAAAATGTACTTGTGTTTACCTCCGCATTAGCTAAGGGATGCTTTGCGTTTAGGTGGTACTTGAGACTGGAAGAGCTCCAAGTCATATAACATCACAAGCTCACCAATAGGTCATATACCTGTACCTGAAGGATCCTTTAAACACTAAGTGATGAACTATGTGGATATGATAAAACGGGTGCAGGGAAAAATAAGTAGTTTTTCCTTGCTATGGTATTCTGTCTATTATATCTTCAGATAATGGCTCTTCTTTTATACAAAAGACATTAAAACAAGTATTACAACATTTACAAATAAAACAACGATTAGGCTGCATTTATAATCCACAGAGCCAAGGAAACGTTGAAAAAATTAATGGGCTTCTCAAGTCCAAGCTAAACAAAATATGTGCAAGTACTAAAGTAAATTGGGTTGAAGCATTACCTCTTGCCTTAATGAGTTACTGCATACAGAATTACTCATTTAACACCGCATGAAATGCTGACAGGTCGACCTATGCCGGTGCCATGCATCAGAGGCCCATACGAAGGACCCCTATTAGAGCAATTGCAAATGGAATTAAGAGCGTATATGAAAAAACTAACTTCTATCCATAAAGCTATTTGTGTGCAGGAAAAGAGAAAGGAGTCATGTGAGGAGACGGAGACAACTTGTCCAATAGCCCCTCGGGATAAAGTCTATCTAAGGATGTTCAGGAGGAAATGGAACGAGCCGAGAAGGGAAGGACCTTATAAAGTAGCAGCAGCTACTTCAACCGCAGTCCAAGTGGAAGGAGAAACCACCTGGTATCACCTGAACCACTGCACGAGAGTTCCTAAAGAAAAAACAGAAACAGGAAGAATAATACCGGAAGCCAATGAGCAAGAAAGTCCGGTAGTTGACAACAACGAATTGCAAAGTGTGGCAGAAGGAAATGAACAAAGCCATGAAACTGAAAACTCTGACAATATGCCTGATCAGCATATGCTTGTCACAAGTTCAAGCTACAGGCATATGACAACTCCATATCCTATAAGTCACGACCACACTTCCCTATCATTAACTATTCAGTCCTCAGCGAAACCCAGTAACAACTCTGTAAATTAACTGTATGGAAAACAACGAAGGAACATCGAAGAATATTACAGCACGTATGAGGGCGATACCAAACTAGATGCTTTATGGGAGACAGCACAGAGTAATCAATGGTATGAATGGGCAACATTTACAGCCACAGAGGTAAAAAAAGAAAGACTGTTTTTCGGTACTAAAACACAGATGAGCCAAGTGATAGTAACCCCAAATCCTTTCGATCACTAACATTGTGCTAGATTCAACAGAGACTCTTGCCATTTGATAAAAGCCGCAAGATATTTCTGTCCAGCTAAATGTTTGGGTTTCCTAAGCAATTATCACTACATGCTTCTCCTTAAGAATATACCTCTATTGAGAGCTAAATGTAAACATGTTGAAATAACTGAAAGTACAAAAAGGCAAGATAACCAAGTAGAAATTCCACCATTGTATACCATAGACTATAGTAAGGAATATGAATGTTTTTTTCAAATCCACAGGGGTTATAAACGTGGGACAATTTAAAGGGAAATGTAGTGTCATTTGGAATATAGATAGAGAAATTTTCCTAGATGTAGATGACTCTATGGATTTCCAACCCTTTAGGGCCGCAGGACGAAGAAGAGGAGAAAGAATAAGTCCGGCTGAAACTTGTGTAAATCAAACTATATCTTAACCCACAGCAGAGTTGTATCACGATTAAACTAAAGCAATAGCTGACTCTTTCTGGATTTGTGGAAAAAGAAAACTATTGTCTTCTTTACCCCTCGGATGGAAAGGAAAATGTACGAGAGTACGATTAATACAAGAAATCAAAATAATAGAATGGGATTCAGAATCCACAAGGGAAATGAATAAAACAATCAATTACCGAGCTAAGAGAAGTAATACATATTAATCAAGTTTCGAATCAATATTACTTTGGATTTTACCAAACAAAAATAAAGAATGGATAAAGTAAATTTAATACAACCAATAAAGATTCAGTAACTATACCAATGAAGCTTTACTTGCTTTAGGTGAACAATTAGATGCAACCAGTAAAATGACATGGCAAAATAGATTAGCCCTGAATTGGATGTTAGCAGACAAAGAAGGTGTGTGCGTTTTATTTGGGAACCAATGTTGTACTTATATTCCTAACAACACATTACCAGAAGGAACATTCTAACCCTAACCCTAACTCCGTACAAGCACTCGAGGATCAGTTATCCCTGACCAATGCCTGTCGCAACGAGCTGAGTTTGTGGACAACCTTCCTAAAACAATGGAACGGTCTCTCCTTTTTCTACAACAACATGATTTTCCACCCGAACGATATCCAATTATTTACCGACGCAGCCCCATCCGCCGGCTTTGGAGGGTATTACCAAGGTCCCATCCACATGGCCACCCCAGCTGCTAAATCTTCCCCAGTCTTCCTCATCCTCGGCGCTGTTCGAGCTTTACCCATTAGTCATCTCAGCCTTTCTGTGGGGGAAAGAATGGTCAACCAGCAGTATTTTAGTTTACTGCGACAACGAAGCAGCCGTGCAATGCATCAGCAAAGGCCGTTCCCATTCCCCACACTAACGCCTTTGATAAGAAGACTAACTTGGATATCAGCGTGCGACCAATTCATATTAAACGCAAAACACATCCCCGGGTCAAAAAACCAAATAGCAGATTCTCTCTCTCACTTCGCTTTTCAGGAATTCAAGCAGCTGGCACCGGAAGCGGACCAACACCCCACCCCAGTACCTCCCTATTCGGAACTAATATTCCCCTAGACTACCCACTGAAGCCCCTCCTCAACGCCTTTCTCAGCAACACCATCCTCTCAGTCCGAAGCCTCCAACCACATCAAACCCTCCAAGCCTACCTCCATCTTAGAAGCACACAAACCCTAATAAGGAGCACACCGAACCCTCACCAACCAAAACTGTTAATCCCAGTCCGCCGCCAATCCCCCACACACATCAGCAGCCCACAGCCACAGCGTCGACCCAGCAGAGGCCTTCTATATTTCACACTGCCGCAGCAGTACCACCCCAGCAGGGGTCTTTACCTCTATTTCCCATTGCAGCATCAGTGCCACCCCAGCAGGGGTCTTTATCTATATTTCACACTGCAGCAGCAGTGCCACCCCAGCAGGGGTCTCTACCTGTATTTCCCATTGCAGCAGCAGTGCCACCCCAGCAGGGGTCTTTATCTATATTTCACACTGCAGCAGCAGTGCCACCCCAGTAGGGGTCTTTACCTGTATTTCCCACTGCAGCAGCAGTGCTACCCCAGCAGGGGTCTCTACCTGTATTTCCCATTGCAGCAGCAGTGCCACCCCAGCAGGGGTCTTTATCTATATTTCACACTGCAGCAGCAGTGCTTCCCCAGCAGGTGCCTTCACCTGTATTTCCCACTGCAGCGGCAGTGCTGCCCCAGCAGGGGCCTTTATCTGCATTCCACACTACAGCAGCAGGGCCACCCCAGCAGGGGCCTTTATCTGTTTTTTCACACTGCCGTAGCAGTGCTGCCCCAGCCGGGGCCTTTTACCTATACTTAAACAGGGGCATCCATCCACATTTCCCACGACCACACCAGTATCCGTACCATCCGTAAAAGTCAACTGGCAGACCATCGATCCCGGGCGCTTTGCCAAGGTCCATTCCTTGGAGGCCTCCATACAGCTCTCCCAAAGTTAAAGGACGTGAAATTTTTCTATTAACTTCCTCTGACACCTGAGGGAGATTATCCCAAAAAAAACACTATCGTTTTCTTACTCTTCACCCAATTAAATTTTATATAAATTCTTATAAAACGAGACTGCTCTTTTACGAATATCTGCAGAGTCTGTCAACAAAGTTCCAGATTCAGAAAGCAAACCATGAATAACCTCTTTTTGCCCATTTTTCTTTTCCAAACTGAAAAAGAACTTTGACTGTACATCCATTTCATTTGTGCTCTGAAAACGGGACCTGACCAGAGCATCCCCCAATTGAGTCTTCTTATTTGTTAAGAGAGACTCTACACCATTTTGGTCTCCAGGCAAAAGAGTCAATTCTTGCAATTTTACGATGTCAGTCTCTAAGGCATTTAAAAGTGTGGTTTCCTCACTAGAAATGTTCTGAGAGTATTGTTGACAAAAAATTTGGGTCTGAACTTTCCAAAAATCCCACCATTGTTGCAGTGTTCTAAATGACTTCTTAGTAAGTCATCCCAAAAAACGTAAAGCTTTTTATGAAACAACTATCCCCAAGCAATGTGGTATTTAAATGCCAGTAAGCGCTCTTATGCTTAATGAAATTAATCAAAACAGAACACTGCACCATACTATGGTCTGAAAGACTTGATGGGGAAATGACACAATTCTTGACTACACTATTATGATATTTATAAACGTAAATCCTATCCAGTGAATGAGATCAAACTACCACGAACATGCGACCAAGTGTATTGTTTATGTTCACCATTCTGTTGTCGCCAAACGTCACTTAATTCATGTGTTTTTATTAACTTAATGAGACGTTGACGCGAGGGTTAATGAGGTTCAATATGATTCCTATCCAAATTGGACTCCGTGCAATCACCACTCAAGAATAAGTATTCTTCCTCACCAACATTTTGAAAAACAGAACACAGAGTATTTAAAAACAACATTCTTTCAACAGCTGAAGTTGGTGAATAAACACAGATAAAAAACAAAAACAAAGTTTTCAAAGGAGGCTCGTACTTTTAACAGCCTACCTTTAATAACCTCCTCAACCTGAAGGGAGTGCGGAGTACAACCCTTGGTAAAAAGAACAGCAACTCCTCCACTAAGTGAAATATTATGACTTAAGACAGTGGTACCATTCTCTACGGGAAGGATTTCCTTAGCACTATACTTAATTAACATTTCATTCTCTTCCGTCCCCTCCTTGAACTGCCACCTTACCGTGGTGGAGGGGTTTGAGTACCCGAAAGACCCTAGGAGCTATGTTGTCCGGGGCTATATGCCCCTGGTAGGGTCTCCCAAGGCAAACAGGTCCTAGGCGACGGGTCAGACCAAGAGCGGTTCAAAAACCCATATGATGACTATAATTTCGAGGACCGTGACGTCGCCCGGTATGGCGCAGCCGGGGCCCCACCCTGGAGCCAGGCCCGGGGTTGGGGCTCGTATGCGAGCGCCTGGTGGTCGGACCTTCCCCCATGGGGTCCGGCCGGGCTCAGCCCGAAGGAGCGACGTGGGACCACCCTCCCGTGGATTCACCACCTACAGGAGGGACCGTAAGGGGCCGGTGCAAAGTGGAACGGGTGGTAGTCGAAGGCGGGGGCCTCGACAACCCGATCCCTGGACGCGGAATCTAGCTCTAGGGACATGGAACGTCACCTCTCTGACGGGGAAGGAGCCGGAGCTTGTGCGTGAGGTTCAGAGATTCCGACTAGAGATAGTCGGGATCACCTCTACGCACAGCTTGGGCTCTGGAACCACACTCCTCGAGAGAGGATGGACTCTTTACCACTCTGGAGTTGCCAAGGGTGAGAGGCGGCGGGCTGGTGTGGGTTTGCTTATAGCCCCCCAGCTCAGCCGCCATGTGTTGGAGTTTACCCCGGTGAACGAGAGGGTCGCGTCCCTGCGCCTCCGGGTCGGGGATAGGTCTCTCACTGTCGTTTGCGCCTATGGGCCAAATGGCAGTGTAGAGTACCCGGCCTTCTTGGAGTCTCTGGGAGGGGTGCTGGAAAGCGCCCCGACTGGGGACTCCGTCGTTCTGCTGGGTGACTTCAACGCCCACGTGGGCAGCGACAGTGACACCTGGAGGGGCGTGATTGGGAGGAACGGCCCCCCTGATCTGAACCCGAGTGGTGTTCTGTTATTGGACTTCTGTGCTAGTAACAGTTTGGCCATAACGAACACCATGTTCAAGCATAAGGGTGTCCATCAGTGCACATGGCACCAGGACACCCTTGGCCGGAGGTCAATGATCGACTTTGTTGTTGTTTCATTTGACCTACGGCCGTATGTCTTGGACACTCGGGTGAAGAGAGGGGCGGAGCTGTCAACCGATCACCACCTGGTGGTGAGTTGGATCCGATGGCGGGGGAGGAAGCTGGACAGACTCGGCAGACCCAAACGTACTGTGAGGGTCTGTTGGGAACGTTTGGCCGAATCGCCTGTCAGAGAGATCTTCAACTTCCACCTCCGGCAGAGCTTCGACCAGATCCCGAGGGAGTCTGGAGATATTGAGTCCGAGTGGACCATGTTCTCCACCTCCATTGTCAACGCAGCCACTCGGAGCTGTGGCCGTAAGGTCTCCGGTGCCTGTCGAGGCGGCAATCCCCGAACCCGGTGGTGGACACCGGAAGTAAGGGATGCCGTCAAGCTGAAGAAGGAGTCCTATCGGGCCTGGCTGGCTTGTGGGACTCCCGAGGCAGCTGACAGGTACCGACAGGCCAAGCGGACTGCAGCCCGGGTGGTTGGGGAGGCAAAAACTCGGGCCTGGGAGGAGTTCGGCGAGGCCATGGAGAAGGACTATCGGTCGGCCTCGAAGAGATTCTGGCAAACCGTCCGACGCCTCAGGAGGGGGAAGCAATGCCCCACCAACGCTGTTTACAGTGGAGGGGGGCAGCTGTTGACCTCGACCGGGGATATCATCGGGCGGTGGAAGGAATACTTCGAGGATCTCCTCAATCCCGCCGTCACGTCTTCCATTGAGGAAGTAGAGGCCGAGGGCTCAGAGGCGGACTCGCCCATCACCCGGGATGAAGTCACCGAGGTAGTCAAGAAACTCCTCGGTGGCAGGGCACCGGGGGTGGATGAGATCCGTCCTGAGTACCTCAAGTCTCTGGATGTTGTGGGGCTGTCTTGGCTGACACGCCTCTGCAGCATCGCGTGGCGGTCGGGGACAGTGCCCTTGGACTGGCAGACCGGGGTGGTGGTCCCTCTTTTTAAGAAGGGGGACCGGAGGGTGTGCTCCAACTACCGGGGGATCACACTTCTCAGCCTCCCCGGGAAAGTCTATGCCAGGGTACTGGAGAGGAGAATCCGGCCGATAGTAGAACCTCGGATTCAGGAGGAACAGTGTGGTTTCCGTCCCGGTCGTGGAACACTGGACCAGCTCTATACCCTCTTCAGGGTGCTGGAGGGTTCATGGGAGTTTGCCCAACCAATCCACATGTGTTTTGTGGATCTGGAGAAGGCATTCGACTGTGTCCCGCGCAGCATCTTGTGGAGGGTGCTCCGGGAGTATGGGATTCGGGACCCTTTGCTAAGGGCCATCCAGTCCCTCTACGACCGGAGCAGGAGCTTGGTTCGCATTGCCGGCAGTAAGTCAGACTTGTTTCCGGTGCATGTTGGACTCCGGCAGGGCTGCCCTTTGTCGCCGGTTCTGTTCATAATTTTTATGGACAGAATTTCTAGGCGCAGCCAGGGGCCGGAGGGCGTCGGGTTTGGTGACCACACGATCACATCTCTGCTCTTTGCGGATGATGTCATCGTGCTGGCCCCATCAGACCAGGACCTTCAGCATGCACTGGGACGGTTTGCAGCCGAGTGTGAAGCGGCGGGGATGAGAATCAGCACCTCCAAATCTGAGGCCATGGTTCTCAGCCGGAAAAGGGTGGCTTGCTCACTTCAGGTAGGTGGAGAGTTCCTGTCTCAAGTGGAGGAGTTCAAGTATCTGGGGGTCTTGTTCACGAGTGAGGGAAGGATGGAGCGGGAGATTGACAGACGGATCGGTGCAGCTTCTGCAGTAATGCAGTCGCTGTACCGGTCTGTCGTGGTGAAGAAGGAGCTGAGCCGCAAAGCGAAGCTCTCGATTTACCGGTCAATCTACGTTCCTACTCTCACCTATGGTCATGAGCTGTGGGTCATGACCGAAAGAACAAGATCCCGGATACAGGCGGCCGAAATGAGCTTTCTCCGCAGGGTGGCCGGGCGATCCCTTAGAGATAGGGTGAGAAGCTCGGTCACTCGGGAGGAGCTCAGAGTAGATCCGCTACTCCTCCACATCGAGAGGGGCCAGCTGAGGTGGCTCGGGCATCTTTTCCGGATGCCCCCTTGACGCCTTCCCGGTAAGGTGTTCCGGGCATGTCCCACCGGGAGAAGACCCCGGGGAAGACCTAGGACACGCTGGAGGGACTATGTCTCCCGGCTGGCCTGGGAACGCCTCGGTGTCCCCCCGGAAGAGCTGGAGGAAGTGGCTAGGGAGAGGGAAGTCTGGGCATCCCTGCTTAGACTGCTGCCCCCGCGACCCGGCCCCGGATAAGCGGTAGAAAATGGATGGATGGATGGATTCTCTTCCGTTGTAAGAATGGACTTTAAACCTTGTACAACTTTACTTATAACTTGTATTGAATTAAAGCCCAACAATGCTGACAATTTTTCCACTTCTGTAAAGTTTGGACCTGTTACATTCACTAGATGTCCAAGTGTTATAACTTTAGCCTTGATAAAATAATCAGACATGGAAACACCACCATAAATTAGATTTAATCTAGCACCATTAACCAACGGCTCTTGGAGAAGCCAGTATAAGGACATTGTTCTGCTTTCTCTTTCCACTTTGAAAGTATTCCAAACTTTAAAAATATTTTGATAAAACATAGGTAGTTTTTTTAGTTTTAATATTTGTTGGATTCATTTAAAATAATGTTTTGTCCAAATTTAGTCCACCAATAGTCTTTAATATAGCAGAAGCCACTGGTCTCCAATTTACAGCTTCAGGTCCAGTCAAGAAACGTTGTATGAACTGCATTCGAAATGTAGCAGCCCTGCTCTGCAAATTTATGAGTCCTTGGCCACCTTCTTCCTTAAATATAAAACACTATGGATTATCCAATGCATTTTGGCCCAAAAAAAGTCTACAAGCAATGATTGAATTTTTGCCAGCAGATATGATGATGGATCTGTGCAATTTAGACGATGGCAGAGTGAAGACGCAACAAGATTGTTAATAACAAGGATACGTCCTCTATAAGATAGTGATTGTTTAATCCATTTCCACTTATCCAATCGACCTTTCAGCTTCTCATAAATCTCTTCCCAATTTTTTGATTGAAAAGCATCGTTTCCCAATTATACTCCCAGATACTTGAATCCACCTTTTGACCATGTTAATCCATCTGGAAGACTTGGGGTTCCATCTGTCTATTCTCCCAACTTAAAAGCTTCACTTTTAGACCAGTTAACTTTTGCAGCTAAGACCTGTTCAAAATCTTTTAACGTTTTCCATAATATGTCCACATCAGTTTGCCTGTTAATAAAAACAACCACACCATCGGCGTACGCAGACAATTTAAAAGTTTCATCACAGTTTTTTAAAGAGACCTCTTTCAAAATTGTTCTTAATCTATGTAAAAGTGGTTCTATTGACATAGTGTACAACATTTCAGACAATGAGCATCCTTTTCGCACCCCACGTTCAACCTTGAAGGGAGCACATAAACCACCATTAACCTTTAATAGACTCTCAATGTCACTGTATAAACTTTAATGTATTTTATAAAATCTAATTTAAAACCAAAGGCACCTAATGTTTCCCACAGATAATCATGCTCGACACGGTGAAAAGCCTTCTCTTGATTAATGGAAATCATGCCAAAATTTAACTCACTCAGCTTCGAGTACTCCATTAAATCTCTGACTAAAAAATATTATCAGATATTGATCTTCCAGGTAAACAATAGCATTGATCAGAGTGGACGATTTCCTCCAAGACTTCCCCTAACCAAATTGCTAATGCTTTGGACAATATTTTATAGTCTGAGCACAAAAGCGAGACAGGTCTCCAGTTTTTGATATTACCTAAATCTCCTTTCTTAGGTAAGAGGGTAAGAACTGCTCAGCGGCTACTGAGCGGTAGTAGCCCTCCGGCTAGACTATCACTGAGAACTGTTTGCAGATTCTCTCCAATAATACCCCAGAAAGCCTTATAGAACTCAAATGGGATACCGTCTATCCCTGGAACTTTTCCATTTTCCATACTCTGAAGAGCTTCATATATTTTTGTTGTGGTGATGCCTTTACACAATTTCACATTGGCATAGATTTTTGGTAATCCTTCAAAAAAATCTGTTTTTAACGTCTGATTTTCTTTGTACTCAGAACTATACAAACACTTATAAAAATCATTTGCTCTTTTTCGGATTTCAAAAGGATCTGATAACATGATCCCAGTATCCGAGCGCAAATTTTTAATATAACGTTTCTGGCCATTCTTTTTTTCCAGGCCAAAGAAATACTTTGAAGGTACATCCATGTGTTCTACACCTTGACATCGTGATCTAATCAATGCTCCTTGTGCTTTTTTCCTATATGACGCTGATAAGGCAGTTCTTTTTGAATAAAGAACTTAAATTTGGTCTTGATTTCCAGTTATCTGTATTAACTCTTGAGCCTTTAAGATATCTGTTTCTAAAGTTGTAATTGTTTCAGTTAAATTTTTTGTGACATTTCGAGTATATTGTTGGCATAATTGTTGTATTTGCACTTTTCCAATATCTCACCACTTTTGTATAGAAGCATATTTCTCCTTTTCTTCTTTAAATTGTTTCCAAAAAAAATCAAAAATTTCTTTAAAGTGTAAATCGTTTACCAGAGTTGTGTTAAAATGCCTGTAACAAGATTCAAGATATGGAAGGAAGGAGTCGGGAACCGGAAGACATTTTAAAACATTTAATAAAGCAATATAACAGCCGGCGGCCCTCACGGACGACCGCCGGCGAACAACAACACAGTAAGACATAAATACATATACAAACACTTTGGGCCCGGAGCTCTCTCTCTCCTACGTGATTCGAGACCGGTGTGCGCACAGCTGGTGCTTATTCACAATTACTCACCAGTCTCGAACCACGGTCTCGCCCCGTCTACTCCACTACAATGCCAATATGCGCTCTGTGACTTCACAGAGCTTACAGTTAAAACACAAATCACTAAGCTATGATCATAAAACTCCACTGGTAAAATGGAGCTATTTTTAAAAAAACTAAAATGGTGTCTAAAACAATAGAACCTGTCCAACCTTGCTAGTGACAACCAATTATCACGAAGATGTAACCAAGTGTACTGTTTTACATTTTCATTAAAGTTTCTCCAAACATCACATAGCTCATTGGACTCTATCATTTGTATTAGTTTCTTCCTTGAAATCATATGTGGTTCTATGTGATTTCTATCTATATTTTTTTCAACACAATTAAAATCTCCCCCCAAAATCAATAGGTCATCACCATTGCATTTTCCTATTTCTGTATTTAAACACTCTAAAAACAACATTCTATCTATTTGCAAGGTTGGTGCATAAACACAAAGAAAAACAAAAACATGGTCTTCAAAATCAGCTTTGACCTTTAAAAACCTCCCTTTTACAATTTCTTCTACTACAAACGATGATTGGCTTAAATTCTTATTGAACAAAATTGCAACTCCTCCACTTAAAGTAGTATTATGGCTTAAAAAAGAAAGGCCAGTATGCTCTTTGGCCTATTCATCGCATTATTTTCATCGCTGTGTGTCTCTTGAACAAAAAAACATAAATTTTATTTTGTTTCATTACTTCATTTATCTCTGCTCTTTTCCTGTAGTCCCTAGCTCCATTCACATTCAATGTGGCAATGCGAATATCAGTCATTTTTTTGAAAGGAGGAAGAGACCACAGCATAAAGAAAAAGACACTCTAAAAAAATCAAATTAAGCCATATCATCATCATGATTGTATGACTGTTTTTGAATTTTTGTCACCATTTTTCTTAGTCTAAAAACTTCTTGTTCGTCAAATCGACCCTCCCCCTTCGAAACCTTTATGCTTTCCACAAATCGCTTGAGATCTGGAAAGTATTTACTAATTTTTACACCTCTTACATTTTTTGTCACTTTTAGGAAATTCTGGATTTCATCTACCCCGAGCTGCCACATGTGCCACTTGTTTGAGAACAAATTGAAGCACCAGAGTCAGAGTAGTCACTCTCACTACCATCCTCAAACACCATATTGCTTTCCTCTTGTTCTTTTTCCCCTTTTTTTGTCTGTTTTAAAACAATACTCTTCCTGTGCTATTTCCTCTTTAAAGGTGCTTTGAACACAACCTGATCCATATCCATTAGGGAATTTTCAATATTACTCATACTTTCAACCACTGACTCTACATCAGAACACTGACTCATACTAGCCGGTGTATCAATTGGTTCCTCACTTTCATCACCACCAACTTTATCCACATTTTCAATGATAATTTCAGTGATCTCACTTTGTACATTGTCGGTTTTTGTCAAATTTAAATCGTTTGACTTCATCTTTCATCTACAGTTGGTGTTCCCTGATCACATGTGTAAGGGAAGTTAGGTAAACGGTGGACAAAACCCCATTCATATTGATTGCCATTGGACGACTAGGGGTGCGAAGGGATCGTGTGCCTCATTTGGACTCCCAATTCGCGAACTTTGTGATGGCAAATGGCACTTTTTCCCTTATCGTAGTTTAGGGTCTGTTTTCCGGCAAAGGCATCGTGCGGACACCACAAGGGGCGGTAAAGTACTACGAAACGTACCATTTTGACGCGAAATGCCTAAACATCCCCCTAACTGCCTAATCTTCATCACTATGTCCAAAAGGTGCCTTTCGCGTCCCCTAACAGCCTAACTCTACAGCAGTCTTCCTCACGTCCATTGCACACCTAGAGTTGGTAGTTTGATGCCCCTTGCTTCCTAGTGATGGCGCTTGGCCGCAAAATGCCTAAACATCCCACTAACTGCCTAATCTTCATCACTATGTCCAAAAGGTGCCTTTCGGGTCCCCTAACCACCTAACTATACCACAGTCTTCCTCTCGTCCGTTGCGCACCTAGAGTTGGCAGTGTGACGCCCCTTGCTTCCTATTGATGGCGCTACACCGCGAAAGTGCCGAAACGCGCCCTGGTGGGGTATCTGACAAAAAGTCGTCGGATATGCACGCTGACCGCGCCATGCGGTGCGCGGGCACTCAGAGGTCCAAGCGAGCTATCCAGATGTACGAAAAATAATTAAAAATATTTAACTTCGTGTCTCGACCTAGCTCTCTCGGTATGTCATCGAGGGCCGCGTGACGCAACTTTCTGCTAGGTTTCAGGCTCCTGGGGCCTGCGTGGGCCGTACGGGAGCTTCTGACACGCACAACCTATTCTGGTGTCCTCATAGTTGGCTATCGTACGATGACCCCAGAACTGACCTTGAGGTTCGAATGACCCCAATTCAAATTCTATATCTAGTCACGGCCCCCTCATTCGTTTCCTAGCATACGGAGTCATAGATTACTAATGTACGCTCTAGAATACAGGGGTCAAAATGTCACAGGGCCTGGATATGCGAAAAGTTTGACCGCCAGGGGCTCCTCTATCTGGATCTCGAGTTCCTTGTCTCTAGACACTTCCCGAGACCCATTTCTTCCTGGAATTAATTGCCAATCCCTTAGCCTAACCCCTTATCCATAGAGAACAATGGGAGGAAGAGAGATGTATGAATAAGAAGAAAAAATATTTAATAGCACGTCACCAACTAGCCCTTTAGGTATGTCGTTGAGGGCTACTAGACGCAACTTTCTGCTAAGTGTTGGGCTCCTGGGGCCTGCGCGTGCCGTACGGGAGCCTCTGACACGCACAACCTATTCTGGTGTCCTCATAGGTGGCTATCGTACGATGACCCCAGAACTGACCCTGGAGGTTCAAATGACCCCAATTCAAATTCTATATCTAGTAACGCCCCCCTCATTCGTTTCCACTTGTCCACTTGTATGCAAAATAAGCATTTTAACAGCCTGAATTGTGTAATATACAGTTGAAAGAAAGAGTATGTGAACCCTTTGGGCTTACTTGGATTTCTTCATAAATTGGTCATAAAATGTGTTCTGATCTTCATCTAAGTCACAACAATAGAGAAACACAGTCTGCTTAAACTAATACCGCACAAACATTATACGTTTTTTTATAACTGGTTGACCCTCCTTTGGCAGCAATAACCTCAACCAAACGTTTCCTATAGTTGCAGATCAGACCTGCACAACGGTCAGGAGAAATTTTGGACCATTCCTCTTTACAAAAGTGTTTCAGTTCAGCAATCTTCTTGGGATGTCTGGTGTGAATCACTCTCTTGAGGTCATGCCACAGCATCTCAATCGGGTTGAGGTCAGGACTCTGACTGGGTCACTCCAGAAGGCGTATTTTCTTCTGTTGAAGCCATTCTGTTGTTGATTTACTTCTATGCTTTGGGTCGTTGTCCTGTTGCATCGTCCATCCTTTGTTAAGCTTCAGTTGGGGGACGGATGGTCTTAAGTTTTCCTGCAAAATGTCTTGATAAACTTTGGAATTCATTTTTCCATCGATGACAATAATCCGTGCAGGGCCTGAGGCAGCAAAGCAACCCCAAACCATGATGCCCCCTCCACCATATTTCACAGTTGGGATGAGGTTCTGATGTTGGTGTGCTGTGCCTTTTGTTCTCCACACATAGCGTTGTGTGTTCTTTCCAAACAACTCAATTTTGGTTTCATCTGTCCACAGAATGTTTTGACAGTAGTGCTGTGGAACATCCAGGTGCTCTTTTTCAAACTTCAAACGTGCTGCAATGTTTTTTTTGGACAGCAGTGGCTTCCTCCGTGGTGTCCTCCCATGAAGTCCATTCTTGTTTAATGTTTTCCTTATTGTAGATTTGTCAACAAAAATGTTAGCATGTGCCAGAGATTTCTGTAAGTGTTTAGCTGACACTCCAGGATTCTTCTTCACCTCATTGAGCATTCTGCGCTGTGCTCTTGCAGTCATCTTTACAGGACGACCACGCCTAGGGAGTGTAGCAACAGTGCTGAACTTTCTCCATTTGTAGACAATCTGGCTTACCGTGGACACATGGACATCAAGGCTTTTAGATATACTTTTGTAGCCCTTTCCAGCTTTATGTAAGTCAACAATTCTTGATCGTAGGTCTTCTGAGAGCTCTTTTGTGCGAGGCATGGTTCACATCAGACAACGCTTCTTCAGAACAGCAAACTCAAAACTGGTGTGTGTTTTTTATTGGACAGGCCAGCTTTAATCAACACATCCAATCTCATCACATTGATTGGACCCCAGGTTGGCTGACTCATGGCTCCAATTAGCTCTTGGAGAAGTCATTAGCCTAGGGTTTCACATACTTTTTCCACCCTGCACTATGAATGTTTACATGTTGTGTTCAATAAAAACATGAAAACGTATAATGTTTGTGCGGTATTAGTTTAAGCAGACTGTGTTTCTCTATTGTTGTGATTTAGATGAAGATCAGAACACATTTTATGACCAATTTATGAAGAAATCCAAGTAAGCCCAAAGGGTTCACATACTTTTTCTTTCAACTGTATCTTTATGGGGTGCTTCTAGAATGCATATCTGTGAGATTGTCACACGAAAGTTGTTAAAAGTCTTAAAATGAACCTTTTTCAGGCCCATGGCCCATAGAGATCAACGAGAGGAAATGGAAAAATATTTAACTTTGCGTCACGACCTAGCCCCCTGGTATGACGTCGAGGGCCAGGTGCCGCAACTTCATGTTAGGTTTCGGGCTCCTGTGGCCTGCGCGGGCCGTACAGGAGCCTCTGACACGCGTAACTTATTCTGGTGTGCTCATAGGTGGCTATCGTACGATGACCCAGTTAATTATTTCGGAATATTTTTTGTGTTTTTTTTCGAGCACTTGCCCTACTGTGAGGGCTATGGGCTTTGAATATGTGTTGCTTAATAATGTGAAGGACTAGCTTTCGAAGCCCCAAAGTTTTTGCACAAAATTAAGACATAAATATGAATAAATACCTGGGCAGAGACATAATTCTGTCAAAAGTCAACTTGTAGGCAAAATAAGCATTTTAACAGTCTGAATTGTGCAATATATCTTTATGGGGTGCTTCTAGAATGCATATCTGTGAGATTGTCACAGGAAAGTTGTTAAAAGTCTTAAAATAAACCATTTAAAGTATTGTCCAATGGAAGCCTACGAGGCCAGGGTCAAATAAGTTATGACTGTAACTTCCGGTGTTTTGATGAGTCACAGGAAGTACCAGTCGTAACTTATTTGGTGGTGCCCCCGTAGTTGTCTCATGTACTCACCATTTCTATGTTATGAATGTACACACAGTTTTTAAGCTTAATATACATGTTACAAAACTGTTATAAGCAGGAAATTGCTAAGCATCATTTTGTACTTTATCTACTTATGAGGGCCCATCAGATAAGTTATGAAAGTACACCAGAAAACGGCTAAGTCAAAAAAGGCATCCTGCTCATAAGCTATTGGATGGGGTTTACATAGGTAAATAATGGACACACCGTTATTAAGCTTAATAAACATGTTATAACGCTGTAATTAACATGTAATAACACATATAGGCATTGTCTATTATTTACCTAGGAGGTCCCCATTAAATAAGTGAGTAATGTACATGCCACACATAACTTGTTTGACAGGGTCTCCATAGGTAAATGATGGACACACCGTTATTAAGCTTAATAAACGTGTTATAACGCTGAAATTCACAGGTATGGCCAAATAAGTCAAACGCATCCCACTCATAACACTTTTGATACATTACCCGTAGGTTTCAAATGTACACACCTTGTTTAGGCTTATGGGGCACAGCTGTGAGCTGTAAAGCACATCATCACGAAGCCCAGTGTCTCCTGTGTGCTTTACAGTTGGTTTGAGCTGAATAACTTATTGGATTATAACACTTATAGGCATTGTCCATTATTTACCTACGAGGTCCCCATTAAATAAGTGAGTAATATACATGCCACACATAACTTATTTGACAGGGTCTCCATAGGTAAATAGTGGACTCACTGTTTTTATGCTTCTGGAGCACAAACATGAGCTTTAAAGTACATCATCACGAAGGACCATGTCTCTTAGGCACTCTGCAGTTGGTTTAGGCTGTATAACTCATTGCCGAAGTAAACAAGACCGCTGGACAGGGTTCTTGCCCTGTGCACCAGTCGGGGCCACAACTAGGTTTGGATACACATTTCGCTTTTTTGACTCGAAATTCGAAGTGAAGGGCTCTTGGGTGTTTGGGCGTGCGTCACACCGCCGCTCAGGGCCTATCGGCTCGAATATGGCCAGTCGGCACCGATACGGAGCGGGAGTCGGCGGCCGGTAACGAGAACGCCACGTCTCGGTTCTTTGGGGCTTCGGGGGGCGTCCGGGGCGTCGGGTGGGCCTCCGATGCGTTTAGGCTGCAAGGGGGATGCATAGGCGTTTTGTGGACGGAGGCGTCTCCATTGGGATGCCCCGCCCAAAATAGGTGGCAAGGGGGATGCGTAGGTGATTCGTGTACGCCGGCTGTGGAGCCGGGGCCTAGGGTGCAAGGGATGCCCACTCGTCACCTAATCGACGGGCGTGAAATAGGTTACAGGCGTACTTGCAGTCGCCCTCTGGTTGCTTCGCCTCGTATTGCCCCTAACCTTGTTTCCGCGGGGTGCTTTTCGGGCATTTTTCACGGGGTCCCCGGACGGCGTGGGCGCACCGAGACACTGCGGATCGCGTTCGGGCAACTTCCCCTTCATTTCGGGACTGCCGCGTGACCTGGGTTTCATATTTAGATCTAGCTCAGTTCTATTGCTGTCCAAAATCATAAAAGTAGATCGCCTGATGGACACCACATGATTAATCAGGTCCGATTTACTTCCTATTTTAATGTTCCTTACTGGAGCGATCACTTGATATGATATGATAATTCTTTAATCACCATCTCGTCTTTGATAAATGGAGGGATGTTTGAAATTATTACTTTTTTTGCGGGGGTGGAGAGAGGATATAACGGAGTAAACAAACCTCGGATCACTATTCCTCTCTCCACTACCTCGTTAGCTTTCTCCACGCTGTTCAAAAAAAGAACAGTGGCATTGTTCATTTTGGATGCTGCTAACACACAATCATGTCCTATCACTTCCCCTACTGCCAAAGTGCATTCTTCTACACTCCCCGCGCCCGTCACTTTTACTCGATTAGAGATCAAATAGCAAGAAAGGAAAGAAAAGAAAATTAGTTTTTTTGCCACGACGGGCAGAAAAACAATCACACACTCACCAGCCGCTCACTCCACTCACCCGACAAACGTTCACGCATGCGCAGAGAGAGAGAGAGAAAGAGAGAGAGAGAGAGAGAGAGAGAGAGTAAACTGGAATGCTATCTTTCACCAAACAGAGAATATAAAGTGTCAGAATACCTCACAAGCGTATCAGACCCTAAACTAAGAAAAGTGTTGAGCATGTACAGATCACCAGCTCACTGTAGAGACGGGCAGACACACATGGACACCGAGAGAAGAGCGACTGTGTCCACACTCATGGGCGTAAATCCTGGGGGGACGGAGGGGACATGTCCCCCTCTATCCGAGGGTTGTCCCCCCCTTGATCAATTAAATTATGTATTATCATAAATATAATTCTATTTACCTAAAGTAATTGTGTAATTATAAGAAAATACAAACGCAAAAAATGCGTTTAAAGTTTAAAAACTGTTGAGTTTTTAAATGGTTTTCTCACAATGGTTTGGCCCACTGCCTGCTCTCCCCGTTCATCTCACCTATGCTTTGTGCAACAGATACAAGACAGGTATGCGGCTCAGTTCATCAGTGGTTGCTCAACTCCAGTAAGAAGGCTATTTTATTCACTTTAAATGAAGTGATTCTCTTTAATGTAGTTGATGCTGATTCATTAATAAATTAGTTGTTACAATAAATGCTGATTACTGATGTATTTTTCCGTGAAGCTGCTATGTTAGCGATTAAAACGTTACTTAGCTAGTTAACGTTAGCTTGTTAGACATAGGACGTCACACATTGCAACTAACATGCCGAAGCCGTTTCCCATGCATTGTGATATTTTAGGCGACCTGGCATGATGTGAACATTAACGTTCACAATAAGCCACCCATCCTGTCATTCAGGTCCCGTGTCACACACAGCCGCTAACATACCGGTGACAATTTTGTGACGGTGGCACAATATGTAGCGTCCACAAAAGGTGCACAGCTTTCATTCAGTTGGAGAAGGTAGTTTTCTCAGCATCTATTGTGTGCAGTATGTGCAGTGGCGGCTGCTGATCTTTTAAAGAGGGGAAGCTCATTTTCGGCCTAAATCATAAAAATTGTCCATTTATTTATATGTAAATTCTGCCCTACATTCCTTTTCAAGAAAATGCCAAGCAAGGATGTCACATCAATAAGGCGGTTTAGGAAGGCCCTGTTTTGTTTAACAGTTTCATTATGTTTAGCCACTTGAATGCGAGCACCTTCATTGATTCCATGCTCAACCCTGATCCTGCCAATGCAACTTAATCTTGCACATGCACTCACATGTTCATTGCTATTTTCATGCCTTTTATATGCCCTGTCAAAGTTTGACAGATCTCCCAACCCTAATTTTGACCAAACAACACATCCATGAGATTGTTTCATCAAGAAACATGGCCAGCAGTACATTTTCTTTTTCACAGCACTTCCAGTCAGCCAGCTAACTTTGTCATACCAGGAGAGCTGAAAAGATCTTTTACTTTTCCCTATCTTTTGCACTAAATCAATCTTAGGTGTTGATCTGCCCTGCTGTTTAATTTTAAGTTTCTCCTCGTAAGGAAGACTTTCTAATGGCTTTGCCAAAATCAGGTCGACAATATTAGCACTGTCTGCCATCGTGTGTAGTTTGCTAGCTGGCTAGTTCAGACTATATGAATTAATGAACAAACGATCTAATATATATATATATATATTTAACTCAACGGGAGGAAATGTGGGAATTATGTTAAACTGAAACAATGAATGTGGTGTGAAATTGTGTGAAATATACCATGAAGGTTGCAGCAGTTTGTCTATCGACTACAAATGCAAAATCCGCGATGGGACTGAGTTGGAAATGGAGACACAGAGTGATACGCATCATAATCTGAAGACCACGCCCACACCAACTGTCTCTTTGCATTGCGAGAAGCTGCCGCCTCCTTGTCATTTATGATTTATAAAAAAAAAAAAATGTCTAGAAGCTGATATGTGACAATGTGTATAGCAAACAAGCTAAAAAAAAACAAGAAATACGTTTTTATAAGCTGCCGACCCCAAAAAACTAGCGTTTTAGGACATAAAAGTGGATTAAAAAGAGATGACAGACCCTCCAATCATCACGCAGACGCTAGGAGTCCGGGCCAGCCCACTCCTCCATTAATCCCAGAGACGCTGAGCATCCGTGGGCGGGACATAATAGCAGCATTATCCAATGACCGTCTTGTTTCTAAGCACTGAAAAAAACTGTTTAAAGCAGCCCCATTGAAGTCAATGGACGCTGGGCTTCAACAGAGTAATGCACTGTACGCTACGGGAATGAATGAGAAGGAAATCGAGTCAGCCGACCTAAGTAGCTGATTCTGAACGAAATTGTTTTCGTTCGAGATGAACTTGTTTAATGCATTTTTTGTCAATAAAATGTTAACATAATAGTACATATATTTGACCATTCATTTTTTGACAATTATAGGGGAAGCTGAGCTTCCCTTGCAGTCTTAAAGAAATCGCGTCTGAGTATGTGTGGGGCGGATAAGCTAAACATTCAGTTTACTGAAACTCGGGCGATTCATCAACGAGTACAACACAGAATTGAAGCATCTGTCACTGTTACTGACTGTGACATGAACTCTGGTGTGAGACATGGCGTGAGAACCCAAGTGCAGGCAGACGACAAGGCGGATGAAGGGGTTAACAAATGTATTTATTTAACAAAGACAAAAAAGGCAAAACAAAACCCACTATGGGGAAAACAAGACTGGGTAAACTAAAACAACACAAGAACACGGACTAACTCAACTAAGAAAACAAAGACTTGACACAATAAACTAACACTTACTAAGACACGTTGGAAACAGGAAACAGGAACAACAACTTGGCATAACATTAACAGGAACGAGTACAAGAACATGTACCTCAAACAATGCACGAGCAACGAGACAAAGAAACATGAGGACTCTTTATAGGGAAGGTAATTAACACAAGCTAGGAAACAGGAGGGTTGGGCAATGACGCGACTTGAGGAGAGTATGGAAGACCGCAAGGGTCAAAAATATCTCTCCTCACATGAAACAGAGGATTCTGTATGATTCCACCTCTAAACCAAGAAATACCTGACAAGGAGAGGTGGAACCATGACAGACTGTTTGTTTGGGTACACAAACATGAACAAAGTTTGTTGGAGGAGGCAGTGCACTACAGAGGACAATAACAACCACTCATTAATGTCGATGTACGGTGACTTTGTCAGACGATATTGCAGTATATATCAGGATAAAATGTTAATAGTGTTTAAGAGTTTAAAAAGTTACTTATTTTCAACATGTAGTATCATGGGTAGTGTGTTTTTATATGTGTTTCCTGTCTTCACAACAAAGACAGAAAATATATAAATGGAAAAAAAGCTTTATTGTTAACTTGTATTACAGTTTGTGACAGTTCAGTTCAGTTATAATATGACTGCAAGTCTGCATGATAAACCTATAAATCTAATGCATATTGTCGCTTAGTGTCGTATTAAGTACAATTTTGACTATTATTTGTCTCCCCTTCATAAATTGCTCTTTAGAAATGTTATATGTATTGTCCCCCCTACTGTTAAATGAGATTTACGCCCATGTCCACACTGTACACACAATCAAGTGGAAACAGAGCTGCACTTTCTCCTCTCCTGTCCCAACTACACACACATCAGAGAAACATTCTTCCCCCAGTTTACAAACTTACACAAAGACTTTGACCAGTTTCAACAAAAGGACAAGATCTCATACATACTGGGAGAAAAGTCAAGAAGCTCAAACTGACAGGACAACACACACAAACTGACACTATCACCCTCATTGAGAACTTTAATTAAAACTCTTTTTCTGTTTATATTGAGATGTATATATATATTTTTACTTATAGACTTTTAATTTTATTCTATCTTATTTTTTATCTTAATCTGTATTTGTGCATGTTTATATTTAATCTTGTGCTTTGGCAATGTAAATTTTCTTTTATCATGCCAATAAAGCTCCTTTGAATCTTGAATCTTGAATCTTGAATCTTGAGAGAGAGAGATACAGAGAGAGAGAGAGACTTTGACTTTTAACACACTTTATTAAAACTTTTTCTTGAAAACAGGCATTAAATTATCCCCCAGACAAAGTGCAACATAATGTCAAGAAAAAAAAAAACAAAACACTATATACAAGATAAATAGATCCCAGCATCACACATATCATCAGTTAAACAAAATATCTCCATCTTCCCCGAGTGACAATAACGCTCCATTTATACACCATTTGAAGTCAAATTCAAGAATGTTCTCTGTCATTTGAAAAAAAACTGTGTTCTACTCTAATTCTGGATTCAACTAGAGCAGTGAACAGTTGAAGAACATTGATATTTCGCCCTTCAGCAGCCAGCCTGCAAGACTTCCAAACGGCTAGCTTGGCCTGGCCAATTACAAAATTTGCCACAGTACTCTGCTGTTTGTACGTTTTTGAATATTTACAGCCATACACAAAAAGTGTCCTGTTAAAAAGAAAACCCAATTGTCCAAGTATTCTTTCCAGCAATGTAAACAGAGAATCCAATCTAGAACATTCAGTAAAAGCATGGTAAACCCTTTCTGGTGCAGAACAGAAAAAACAAGCTGCTGAAACATTAGGATTAAACTTGCTAACATGATTATTTGTGGGCAAAGCACAATGCAGTATTCTCCACTGTAAATCCCCAGATCTTTTGGGAAGTGGGCCTTTATAAAAAAGCCTCCAGGAAGGAGAAAGGTCAGCAGAAACTGTAAAAAAAATCCCTCCATTTTGTATCACATCTGTCCTTAATGCTCTCAAAATAATCTACCTTAACACAAGTCAAATAAAGTTCTTTTTTTCCTGCTGTCTGGAAATCAAAATCCTGCAACCTTTTAAACGTTAACAGTTTCCCTTTGCGATCATCTTCTGAACAACAGACTCTTGGGGACACAACCAATTTGGGAAAAGAGTAATTGGAGGAACCTCCTGACAGAAAGCAGTTTACAAACTGGAGGAGTGAGGGGGGAAAGGCTGCTTTCAACCCCTCTATGAACCGCTCTACTGTTCTGATTGATCTGAAACCCACTTGACCACAGATGTCCACTATTGACCTCCACGTTCTGGAGGAAAAATCAACCAAATGTGCCACTTTGGTCAATCCTCTATTCATAAAAGATTGCACCATTTTTTTGGATGCAAAAAAATCATCACCTAAAAAGGAATTATAAAACAGTGGCTCATTTAGGCCATAATGTTGATTTTCTTGCCTAAATATCTTAAAAAGTGCCCAAGATTTTATCACTGAATCATAAAAGGTCACATCAGACAAAAAACTTGCACCCTGACAAGACATTAAGAACAGTGGCATATCAAGACGAAACCCGCCAACAGTTTTGACCAAATCCAGACCAAAAGACACCCATGGCCTGAATTCAACGGGGTACAGTAAGTTTTGGACAGTCTTTAACCTCATGGCTTTGACCTTAGCTGTTAAATCAATTAACCCTTGACCCCCTTCATTGACTGATAGATACAGAACCGCTGGAGGCAGCCAATGATAACCATCCCAAAAGAAGTCCACAAAAATCTTCTGCAAGCGTTGCAATAGATCTTTTGGAGGGTCCAGCACATTTAAGCGATGCCACATCATGGAAGCTGCTAAATTATTCACAATGAGCACTCTTCCCCTGTATGACAACTGGGGCAGTATCCATCTCCATCTCTGCAAACGTCCAGAAACTTTTTCAAAGACGCCATCCCAGTTCTTTTGCATAAACTGGTAAGTTCCGAGGAAAACACCCAACACCTTAAACCCATCCATACTCCAGGAGCATTGCTGAGGAAGTTCAGGAGGACCCCCATCTTCCCATTCCCCCAGTAAAAAAGAAGCACTCTTTTGCCAATTAATTCGTGAGGATGAGGCTTTCTGGTAAGCCTCAAGAGATTCACTTAAATACTTAATGTCTTTAACAGATCTAACAATAACGGTAACGTCATCAGCATAGGCACTAAGTTTAACAGTTGTCAGATCTGTGGTGAATGGGCACACTGTTGAAATACCACCCAGCTTATTCCTCAAAGCAACCAGTAGTGGTTCAATAGCAACAGCATAGAGGATCCCTGAAAGCCCACACCCTTGTCGTATGCCTCTGCTTACTTTAAAAGGTCTTGTAAGACAACCATTAATTTTTAACATGCTATACACATCAGTTTACAACAGTTTCACACAGGAAATAAGAGAATGTCCAAAACCAAAGGCTTTAAGGCATTTAAAAAGGAACCCATGATCAACCCGATCAAATACTTTCTCCTGGTCTAAAGAAACGAAACCGATGTCAAGTTTATGAACTCGAGCAAAAGAAATCAGGTCTCGAATCAAAAAAATGTTATCAAAAATAGACCGGTCAGGGATGCAATATGACTGATCCGCATGAATTATTGAAGAGATATAAAGCTTGATCCTGTTTGTTAAAGTCTTAGAGAGTATCTTGTAGTCAACTCCAAGAAGTGAGACAGGACGCCAGCATCTGATGTCCTCGAGATCACCTTTCTTGTAGCGTGATCACAGCTCTTCGAAGACTAAGTGGTAGTGTACCTTGTTTAAGACTCTCCATAAAAACTAAAAACAAATCTTTTCCAATGACCGACCAAAACCGTTTATAAAATTCTGAGTTTAATCCATCCAGACCTGGAGCTTTGCCGGAGGACAATTCCTGAACCGCAACAGACAAATCATCAAAAGTGAACAGATTTTCAAGGCTCGCTCTTTCCTCTTCTGAAAACTGTGGTAGGTCCTGAAGGAGTAGGTCAGCCATCTCCTCATCACAGGGTTCTGCCCATCAGAACGTCAGAACGTTTCAAGCAGCATAAGACTTTTTTCTCCACAGTCTCTTTCTCCAAATTGAAGAAAAATGAAGTTGGGGCATCCATATTGTTAAAAGTTAAAAACCGAGCACGGACCAACATCTCTTGCGCCCTCTCCTCCAGCAAATTCCGCAAAAGGAATTTTTTACGTTCCAAGGCCTCTGTAGCCTCCACAACATCTCTTTCAAGACCAAGACGAAGGATTTCCTGCTCGAGCTGTGCCAATTTATTGTCAAGAATGCTCTTGTTATAAGCAGAATAATTTTGACAAAACAGCTTAATTTGAACTTTCCCGATGTCCCACCACTGGCTCAGGGACTTATACTGTGTTTTTCTCTTTCTCCAGACCTCCCAGAAGTGAGTAAAAGAGTGCACAAATATGTGATCCTGCAACAACCTGCTATTTCCAATAAGGATGCTTAAAAGTGCTCTGTGCAGTGGTGACATTATGTGTGAGTGTCACATATAGTGATCAGATAAGCCAGTAGGAGAAATGCAGCAATTAAATAATTTATCTCTTGCCCTTTTTTGTATATAGATCCTATCCAGCCTGGCCCCAGATACCCTATTTGAATTTATTTTTAACCAGGTGTACTGTCTATCCAGGGGGAGAGATTCTCGCCACACATCTATAAGATTATGATATGTGATCAAAGACCTAAGCACATCAGCTGATTTATATCAGATGAATAACGATCACCGTGATAGGACATTAAAAACAGTTGTCTATCAAGACCGAACCCACCAAAAGTTCTGAACAAAGTCAGACCGAAAGACACCCATGGTTTGAATTCTACTGGGTAAAGTAGATTTTGAGCTGTCTTTAGCCTCATAGCTTTCACCTTGGCTGCTAAATCAATCAGCCCCTGACCACCTTCGGCAACCGGCAGATAAAGGATCGCAGGGGGAAGCCAGTGGTACCCGTCCCAGAAAAAATCCACAAAAATGTTCTGCAATTTTTGTAACAACCCTTTTGGTGGGTCCAGAACATTCAAGCGATGCCACAACATAGAGGCTGCTAGGTTATTAACAATAAGCACCCTTCCCCTGTATGATAGATGAGAGAGAATCCATCTCCATCTTTGCAAACGTCAAGCCACTTTTTCAACAATATCCTCCCAGTTCTTCAGATTATAATGATCTGTCCCAAGAAAAACTCCCAGCACTTTGAACCCCTCCAAGCACCAGGAGCAGTGCTGAGGAAGTACAGGAGGGCCTCTACCTTCCCAGTCACCCAGCAAGAAAGAAGCACTCTTTTGCCAGTTTATCCGAGAGGAGGAGGCTTTCTGGTAGGCCTCAAGAGATTCTCTCAATTCCATAACATCCTCAGCTGATCTGATAATAACAGTGACATCATCAGCGTAGGCACTAAGTCTCACAGTCACTGGATTTGAGGTTATCGGGCACATCGTTGATACACCACCCAGCTTGTTTCTTAGAGCTACCAAAAGTGGTTCAATAGCAACAGCATACAAAACACCTGAGAGACCACACCCTTGTCGTATGCCTCTGCTTACTTTAAATGGTCTTGTAAGGGAGTCATTAATTTTTAGTATGCTATAAATATCTGTGTACAGAAGTTTGACATAGGCAATAAAAGACGGACCAAAACCAAACGCTTTAAGACACTTAAAAAGAAAGTCATGATCAACCCGATCAAAGGCCTTCTCTTCTCATACCAATGTCGAGCTTATGTGCTCTGGCAAAAGAGATCATATCTCGAATCAAAAACAGATTATCAAATATAGTTCGTTCTGGGATGCAGTATGACTGGTCAGTTTGAATCACAGAAGAAATATAAAGTTTAATCTTGTTGGTTAAAGCCTTAGAGAGTATTTTATAATCTGTTCCGAGTAATGATACGGGGCGCCAACATCTGATGTCTTCAAGATCGCCCTTCTTTGGTAGTAGGGTGATCACAGCTCTCCGTAGGCTCACAGGTAGTGTACCTCTATTAATGCTCTCCATGAACACCGAAAACAAATCCTTTCCAATAACTGGCCAAAAGCAAGTATAAAATTCAGCATTTAGTCCATCCAAACCCGGGGCTTTACCTGATGACAGTTTTTGAGCAGCTAAAGATACCTCATCAAAAGTCAACAGTTTATCAAGCTTAGATTTCTCCTCTTTTGAAAGCTGAGGTAAACCCTGAAGGAGAAGGTCAGTCATCTCCTTGTCACGAGGTTCAGCCCGATAAAGATCCTCATAAAAACGAAGTGCATGGGATTTGATGTCATGTTCATCAACTTTTCCCCCTTCCGGCAGTTTCAAACAGTTCAGGGTTTTCTTATCCACCGTCTTCCTCTCCAGATTGAAAAAAAAGGATGTTGGGGCATCTATGTTATTAAAATTCAAAAATCTTGCACGAACTAGTGTCTCCTGGGCTCTATCCTCAAACAGATTCCGCAGCAGAAGCCTATTTCTTTCCAAGGCTTCTGCAGTATCCACACGGTCCCATTCAAAGTTGAGTTAAAGGATTTCTTGTTCAATTTGGGTCATTTGGGAATTTATCTCTAGCAGTTTTCTGCACATAAAATCTATCTAGCCTTGCACCAGATATCATATTGGAGTTCATTCTCAGCAAGGTGTATTGTCTAACCTGTTGGAAAGATTCCCTCCAAACATCAGCTGATTGACTGTGGGGTTCAGCATGGTTCCTATCTAAAGTGTGATCCAAAGTGCAATTAAAATCCCCAGCAAGAACAATAATCTTATCATGAGGAACATTACTTAGTACAGTCTTAAGCTCCTCAAAAAAAGAAATGCGTTCTGGCCCAGTGTTAGGAGCATACACATTGATAAAAGAAAAGTTAACCCCTTGAATTGTTGTATCGATTCTTAGCAGGCGACCAGAAATCATCTCAACAACATTTATAGGTTGACCTTTAAACTCAGGTGCCATTAGTATTGCAACCCCTGCACGCACACTGGAGCCATGACTCAGTATAGCCTGCCCCTTCCACTCACTCAGCCACTGTATCTGATTATTAACATCAGTGTGTGTATCTTGAAGAAACACTACACTAATGCTCTTTAGCATTACATAATCAAAAAGACTGGTCCGTTTAACAGCATCACGACACCCATTGATGTTAAAAGAGCCAAATCTCAACGGTGCCATGACAAATAAAATGTAATAAACACTCAGAAATAGCAGTACACAGAAGTACGCCTGAAAGGAACATACAGAATTCATTTTTTGCCATGTAAATTCAAAGAGCTTCTAACATTACTCAGCAGTTTCTTAAGAAGGTACCGTTTGGGTTTGTCAAGCTCATCATACGTGGCCTTTTTCATAGCCAAAGTACAGGACGCCAGAAACAGTTTTAAATCGGGAAAATGTGACTGTATTTTGGGTTTGCGATGCCCCTTCGTAGCATCAAGAAATTTATTAATTTGCTGTACAGAGTAAAATATGTTCCCTTTCTGTCGGTCTCTCGACGTTGTGTCGAGAACGACAGATGGGGTTCGCCCTTGAGAACCAATCAACTCTGACTACTATAGAAAAGGCCAATGAAATTTGGCGAATGCAATTTGCATGCCGGGCTCCGCCCCCGGAAATCCGGTATAAAAGGAGGCCGGCGTGCAGCATTCACTTACCTTTTGTTCTTCAGAGCCATCGCTCATGAGTACAACTCAGGATTCAATCCTCTACAACTACACGCTGGTGCTACGACGTGTTACAGCGGATCGTCCCTTCCTGCAGCGACCTTCCCCTGGGCGTCTCGGCGGTTCCGGAGGTGTTAGAGATTTTTTCTAAAAGTCCTTTTCAGGACTGACTGAGCATTCTCCAGCGCGGCATGTCCCGCTGTTCTCTTGGGTGCGGCACCCTCATCGAGGAGGGGGATAGACACGATCGCTGCATTAGGTGTCTGGGCGTCCAGCACACTGAAGCAGCGTTCGTTGACACATCTGCCTGCACTGCGGGCAGATTGTCATTCAGAAGTTGCGGTCACGGGTGGCTGTCTTCCTACGGGAACCAGCCACCATTTCGTCTGCTACCCGGGCTGTGACATCTGTGGCTACGGCCCCGATGACCACCCACGTTAGCAGCGTTAGTGATACGGGGAACTCTGCGAACGTAAACCCGCCAGCCAAGTGCTCACGGGCCGATCGCACCCCGATTCGCTCTTCTGAACGTTCCCCAACCGGCGGTGGCATACCGTCCGGATCCTCACGCACACACTCGGAAACGATGTGTGACGTAGATGAGATGTCGCTCGCAGCATCGGAGGGAGACTGGCATCCGACTCTGCCGAATCCAAACTCCACCCCCAGCGGTCGAGTTCAGGAGGAAGCAGAAGTGATGTCATCCGTGCTAACCCGGGGATACGTGGTTCCCGAGGTCGGTGCGCGGTGCAAACCGCGCCCACCCCGGGTGCCATGTTTTTCCCGGAGGTGCATGAGGAGCTGTGTAAAACTTGGAACGCTCCTCTCACGGACCGTTCCAGTGAAACCAGCTCCGGCTCCCTTACTTCCCTCGATGGTGAGGCAGCCAAGGACTGCGTCGAGATCCCCCGGGTGGAACGTCCGCCTGCGGTGCACCTGTGCCGCGGACGGCTACCACCTGGGGGGGGATCGACCACTCCTACCGTCCAAAGCACGTAAGACTTCGGCATCACTGGTGTCGAAAGCTTGCGATGTTGCGGGCCAGGCTGCCTCCTCTCTCTATGCCTTGGCCATCCTGCAGGTCCGCCAGGCCAGGGCGTTGAGAGGGCTCCACGAGGGTAAGGCCGACCCGGGTATAATGCAGGATCTCCGTGCCACCGCTGACAGCGCTCTACGGGCGACTAAGGCGGCGGCACGGGCCCTGGGTCGGACGATGTCCAGGGTAATGGTCCAGGAGAGACACCCCCGGCTATACCTTGTGCAGAAGAGTGACAGCAAGGAAGTCCGCTTTCTTGATGCACTCATCTCGCAGGGTGGGTTGTTGGTAACACCGTCGAGGACTGCGCTTAGCAGTTTTTTGACGGCGAAGCAGACAGTGGCAATTAACCACATTTTTTTCACGCCGCGACTCGCCCGCCTACAGGCCTCCGAGATCTCACGTGACGTCTGCTTCCCTGCAACCCAGGACCCTTTCGACATCGGCTCCGGTTCCTGTGCCCCCACAGGCGGCACCCCGGAAGCAGAGGTCGAGGGGGAAACCTCCACCCCCTCAGCAACCTCCTCGCGAGAAGGGACACTGACGGGAAGACCCCAGGGAGAACAACATCGGGCCCGAACCTTCACAGCCACGGCTCTGATCGGTCGGTACGGGACGACTCCTGCCTCGTCACCAAAGCCGGGCCCTTGTTAGGGCTTGGCGCACACTTACTCACTGAGTTTTCTGTTCTCCCCGGGTTTACTTGCAGCCGATCGCACACTCCACTGGACTGTGCTCGGCGAACCGACCTCACACCCTGGCGAGGCGTGAGGTCGTACACATATACGACAGCCGTCACCACTCTCAAACCGACAGTGCGTGCCGTTGTCCCGCCAGGCAGGTAAGCAGGCGGAGCAAAAACCTTCCCTCCGGGGACTCCCCGCGACATGCTCCGCCAGCCGACGAACCACCCCCCGTGGGAATGATGAAGCAGACCGTCCCCTTGGTCACCCTGTCACAGTCCCTGGGAGCTCGAGAGCTGCCCACACTGTCTCGCTGGCTAATGAGGGCGGTCCGTCTTGGTTACTCGATCCAGTTCGCCAGAGACTCACCCAAGTTTCGGGGCATCATCTCTCCCTCTGTCAGAGGCAGGGACGCCTCCGTACTTCGGGTAGAGGTCACCACCCTTCTGGCAAAACAGGCATCGAGTTCGTCCCTCAAAACCAAGATGTTCAGTGGGTCACCACCCGCACTTCATCGTTCCCAAGAAAGACGGCGGGTTGCCCCCAAAGGCTGCGTACCCTGAACAGAGCACCTTCACAAGCTGCCATTCAGGGTGCTCACACAGAGGCGCGTCCTGACATCTATGAGGTGTCAGGATTGGTTCGTGGCAATCGACCTGAAGGACGCTTACTTTCATGTCTCGATCCTCCTCGACACCGGCCGTTCCCACGGTTCGCGTGCGAGAGGCGGGCATATCAGTACAGAGTCCTCCCTTTCGGTCTGTCCCTGACCGCCCTTTCTCCCTGAGAGGAGGAAGGCGAGCGGGTACTAAACTATCTCAGCGACTGGCCTATCTTGGCACACTCGCGAGATCTGTTATGTACACAAAGGGACCTGGTGCTCCGGCACCTAGGTCGATTGGGACTCCAGGTCAACCAAGAGAGGGGCAAGCTCTCCCCAGTGCAGAGCATCCTCTTTCTCGGTATGGAACTCAGCTCTGTCACCATGTCGGCACACCTGTCCGCAGTTGTGCCCAACCAGTGTTGAACTGTCTGAAATGAACATTTTTAGGCAGACAGCGGTCCCCCATAAACAATTCAGAGGCTCCTGGGACACATGGCGTCCTCGCGGGCTAATACCCCTCGAGTTGATGCACATGACACCGCTCCAACACTGGTTTCAGAGTCGAGTTCCGAGGAGAGCGTGGCACACCGGCAGCAGGCGCATGGTGATGCCGCCCTGCTGCCGACGCACCATAACCCCTAGTCTTTATGCCTTTTTCGACGGACTCAGGTCCCTCTGAGCAGGTTATGAGGCAGGTCGTGGTGACGACTGAAGTCTCCCTGCAGGGGTGCGGTGTAGTGTGCAACGGGCACGCAGGTGGGGTGTTGGACGAACCCCCGCCTGCGCTGGCATATCAATTGCCAAGAGTTGTGGGCTATGCTACTTGCACTGAGCAGGCTACGGCCTCTCGTGCGAGACATTTACGTGCTGTTCCGAGGACAGCACTATAGCTGTAGCGAATACAGATCGTCAGGGTGGCGTTCGCACACAGCAGCTAAACACAACTTGCTCGACGCCTCCTCCGGTGGAGTCAACAGGTGACTCGTTCCCTGCAGGCTACACACCCCGGGCAAACTGAACTAGACAGCCGACGTGATTTCTCGCCAGTTTATGCCTCGTGGAGAGTGGCGACTCCACCCCCGTGCAGTCCAGCTCATTTGGAGGCTGTTCGGGTAGGCCCAGGTAAAACCTGTTCACCTCCCGTAACACCACCATTTGCCCGCTTGATAGTCCCTGCCCTCGGCACGGATATCCTTGCGCACAGCTGGCCGCGGGATGGGCGGAAGCACACCTTCCCCCCCCAAGAGCCTTCTTGTACAGACTCTGTGCAAGGTCAGGGAGCAGGAGCACCAAGTGTTATTGGTTACACCACACCGGTCTAACCGCACTTGGCCTCAGAGCCGATGCTCTGGAAAGCGACTCCCCCTGAACCATTCCCCTGACAGAGGACCTGCTCTCTCAGGGGAAGGACACGTTCTGGCATCCCAGATCAGACCTCTGGAACACCCATGTCTGGTCTCTAGACGGGACGAGAAGATCCTAAGATGGCTACTCCCCCTATACGGCTGAGACCATCACCCAGGCTAGGGCCCCATCTACTAGGCGGTTACACGCCTCTAGACGGTGCCTCTTCTCGTCCTGGTGTCTTTCTCAACGAGAAAGACCCACTGAGGTGCTTGATCAGGATTGTGTTCCCCTCCTCACGAGACTGGAGACTAACATCTCCCTTCCACACTGAAAGTGTATGTAGTCGCTATTGCCACTCATCACGACTCAGTCGGTGGAAAGTTTCTAGGGCAACACGACCTGGTCACCAGGTTCCTAAGCAGCGAGAGGGCGGAATCCGCCTCATCTCCGCTCCATACCCTCTTGGGACCCTAAGTGGTCCTGGGGAGCCTCAGGGCCCCCCAAAGAGCCCCTCGGAGGTTCCGATCTTCCTCATAGAGTAAGACGGCCCTCCTGACGGCGCTCACTTCTTTCAAGAGGGTAGGGGACCACCGAGCATCCTCCGTGTCCCTGGATTGCCTTAAACTCGGCCCTGGAAACTCTCACGTTATCTTGAGACCCAGGCCCGGATGCGTGCCCAAGAAGTTCCCACTACACCCTCCGGGGCCAAGTGGTGAACTTGCAGGCGCTCCCCATAGGGGAGGAAGACCCAACCCGATTAGTGTTGTGTCCAGTACGTACTGGACCGCACGCAGAGCTCTGAAGCTCTAATCCAGCTCCGTGTCTGTTGGAGGACAGCAGAAGGGGAAGGCTGTCTCCAAACAGAGGCTGGCGCACTGGGTCGTGGACGCCGTTACGACGGCATTCCGATCTCAGAATCTCCCATGCCCATTGGCAGTGAGGGCTCACTCCACACGGAGTTTAGCCACCTCCTGGACACTGGCAGAAGCGCCTCTCTAGCAGACATCTGTAGAGCTGCGGGTTGGGCTATGCCCAAACACCTTCGCAAGGGTTAACAACCTTCGCGTAAACCCGGTGTCAGCCCACGTCCTGCGTGGCGACATGTAGGACTGGCATCCGGGGGGGCGTATGCCTGCGAAAGCACCTTTCCACCCTCTAACAGGTTGGGTCAGTGTGCTATTTACCTTTTCTTCTTACCCGAACACATCGCTAAGAAACTGGTACCTCACCAGCCTCCCTTCTTACCCAGACACTGGTTAAGAATAGGCATTCCATCCATCACCAAACAAGCACCCCCTGGGGGCTGGCTGGGCAGAGCAGCCTTCCCCCTTAGGCCGGGATACCATGTGAGCTATCACAGATAGCTCTAACCGGACCTAGTGCTACCGGACGTCTGTAACACCCCCTCCGTGGGCTGTTCCGTCTGATGTATCCTCATGAGAATGGTTCCCACTCCTGGTAACCCATGAGCTTCCCCAGGTGGGCCTCCACCTCGCGGTTAACTACTCAGTCCGCACGTTCCATGCGTTCTCCTCCATGGACGAGACCATACCTATATCCACCATATTCCTCCCCACGGGTAGGAGGTGGCCTCTGTAGCGCTTCTCTGATTAAGAGTCGCGCTTACCCGGTGTAAACTGATCTGGATGGCCTCTCGCCTATAGAGAGCTAAGGCCCCGTCCGTGAAAGTTACCGGTCAGGGCTGTATCCATCTTTCTCCAAGAAAGCTCTGGAACCCCCCGACCACCACACTGGAAGGTTACAGTCTCACGAAAGCTTCGAGATGACACGCCCAGGCTTGTTACCGTCGCTTCGCTAGAGATTGTGACGCGATACAGCGTTGTGGCGTTTTCCATAGGCAACCCCATCTGTCGTTCTCGACACAACGTCGAGAGACCGACAGAAAGGGAACGTCTTGGTTACGTATGTAACCTCAGTTCCCTGATGGAGGGAACGAGACGTTGTGTCCCTTATGCCACGAACACGTATCGTATTCTGCTGCAGTTTGAGAGGTCTCAGGCTCTTCAGAACAAAGGTAAGTGAATGCTGCACGCCGGCCTCCTTTTATACCGGATTTCCGGGGGCGGAGCCCGGCATGCAAATTGCATTCGCCAAATTTCATTGGCCTTTTCTATAGTAGTCAGAGTTGATTGGTTCTCAAGGGCGAACCCCATCTGTCGTTCTCGACACAACGTCTCGTTCCCTCCATCAGGGAACTGAGGTTACATACGTAACCAAGACGATCTTACCTCCAGAAGCCAATTCTGAATACATCGTGTCATTTTCAGAGGTCTCAATATCCTCATATTCATATTTTGTGACTCTAAATCCATTAGCTCATGAGATGAGATATCCTCTTGGCTTTGCTTTAATAAGTCATCGGTGGTTTCGATAACAGGTTTATCAAGTTTCCTTTGTTTTCTGTTAAGCGTCTCAGTCTCGGGCACAGCCTGCCAAAGTACTCTGCTAACATCTGCCGGCGGGACAGCGGGGATATGACTCGGCCCAGGCGCCTCTTCAGCAGCCTTTAGGCCGTCTTTAGAGGCAACCAGCCCCGGTCTCCCTTCGGGTGAATCATCCGGCGTGGAACGCGCCTCAGCCGGCTGGGGTTGTGAAGCCACAGCGGCCGCAGCGGCATCCTCGCCCGTCACTCGCTCACTGTTCTCCGCCTCAGCAGCTCAAGTCACATCAGACACCGCCGGCCTGTCCCGATTCGGGCATGTTTGACTGATGTGTCCAAAAGCACCACAGATAAAACATCTCATAGAATCAGAGCTAATGAATATAGTGTAATCCTTGCTATCAATGTTCAGTTTAACAGACAGATTTAAAGAATCGCTCTGAGTATTTAAAATCATGAAAGCCTGACGCCAGAAAGACATAACATGCTTAATTTGGGGGTTTTTACATCCAAGCGGAATCATTTTTATAGGACTCACTATTTTGCGTACCTCTGGAGTATTTGCTCTAAACATTCGTTTTTTACAAACGGGGGAACATTAGATAATACAACTTTTTTCGATGGGCTTGATAAAGGCAAAAAAGGGAAAAAGGATTGTTGATTATTAATCCAGATTCAATTAGATCATCCACCATTTGACTATGACTCAAAAATATTACAATAGCCTTATTCATGCGGGAGGCCGATCTGATATGAGCGCCTCCGACCGCCGCACTCACGGCTATCAGACAATTCTCTACAGATACCGTGGATGTAAAAACCCCCATTTGCAACCATGCCCGAGCGTCAGCCGCGAGAAATCTCTCGCATCCAACCCCATTACCCCCACACGCTGACCGAATTCAGTAATGTTTCAACTTATTACCCTACCTACACTAGCTGAAAAATATTAATTCACAAGGAAAGAAAAGATAAGATTCACTTCAACAGAGAGATACTCTCACTCACGCCAAACGGCTCCTTCCACTCGCTCCCAGCATGCACTCAGAGAGAGACAGAGAGAGAGAGAGAGAGAGAGAGAGGTTTATAATGGCTTTATTTTTTACGCTTTTCAATAACAATTTTCAAAGTTATAAAATCAAAACCAATGTTAAAACAAAAAATAAAATTTAAAATTTAAAATAATCTGATCTTCATGCACAGTACATAAAACCTCATTAAAACACCACATGTCACTAAAAACCAACAAGTTGTTTGTCAACATATAATCCGCAAATTCAACCTTCAGCCTACCAATCACTATCCACCTAAACATAACCTCTAAATCTAAAGTAGAAAGATTTAAACCTTTATTCCTTCGTGTTTTCCACACTGCCTGTTTAGCCACTCCATCAAAAAAATTTAATAGACACATTTCTCTCCTATCTGAATTACTATATTTCACACCTCCAATAAATAAATGTTCTGAATCTGCCTTTGCCCCACAAAAACGACAATCCCTGTTCACTGCTGTACTCAGATGTGACATATATCCGTCTGTTGCTATCGCCCATGAATAATCCTCCACTGCGATCAGCAGTACGCTTCTTTATGGGAGGTTTATATAGGGCTCTCCACCTGTCTCTTGTTAGGAAGTCTGGGCTCTGCAAATCTGGCCACTTCGAAGTTTTTTGTCCTTTTAATGAGTCTTGATTCATGACTTTTACAATAATTTGATATATTGTTTTTTCAGAAATTTCTCTGAAAGAGTTCAATTGGGGAGTCTTAAAAGATAAAACTGTATCTACCACTTCAATTTCCTCTTTCTTTATAGCTGGAGAAATTCTTAGATCGGGAAAGTCCATACTCCTTCTCTCCTCGATATTATCATGTCTCTGTGCAATGTATGTACGATAAACACTTGGTACCGCTTCTTGAATTTCCTCTTTTAGTTTTAAGACAAGACGAAAAGATCTCAAGCCAGTCACTTGATCCACTGGTTTCCAGCCGTCCTCATTTAGTAAATGGCTCAGTTTCACTGCTCGAGTCTTCAATAAACTCCTTTGTATGCTTATGAAAGACAGCAATCTTATCTGAATCAACTGGTTGAAAAATATGGGTTCTTCAGAAACCCACTGTCCTGTATTGTCTCGTTCTGTTCTTAAAACAGCCTTCCATACTTGCATATAGATCTATAAAAGGAAGTAAGCTCTGATAGGCTCACCTCCTCAAGCTCCAGTAAGAATAGATGCTTATCAAGTCCAAAACCACTAACTCTCTTCAAAATCACTTTTGAGACGTTGTGTCGAGAACGACAGATTGGGTTCACCCTTGAGAACCAATCAACTCTGACTACTATAGAAAAGGCCAATGAAATTTGGGGAATGAAATTTGCATGCCGGTCTCCTCCCCCGGATGTCCGGTATAAAAGGAAGCCGGCGTGCAGCATTCATTTACCTTTTGTTCTTCAGAGCCTTCGCTCATGACCATGAACAAAAAGAATTCAACGAATTCTACTTCTACATTGCCGGATCTATGACGTAGAGCAGCGGATCGTCCCTACCTGCAGCGACCTTCCCCTGGGCATCTCGGCCGTTCCGGAGGTGTTAGAGATTTTTTCTACAAAGTCCTTTTCAGGACTGAGCATTCTCAGCGCGGCATTTCCCGCTGTTCTCTTCGGTGCGGCACTCTCATCGAGGAGGGGGATGGACACGATCGCTGTGTTAGGTGTGTGCCCGATCACATCCCGATTCGATCTTCGGAACGTTTCCCGACCAGCGGTGGCATACCGGAGGGAGCATCGGAGGGAGACTGGCATCCGACTCTGACAAATCCGAGCTCCAACCCCAGCGTTCAAGCTCAGGAGGAAGCAGAAGTGATGTCAACTGTGCTAACCCGGGGAGACGTGGTTCCTGAGGTCCCTAACCCACAAGGCCCGCTCCAGTTAAACCAGCTCCGGCTCCCTTACTTCCCTCGATGGTGAGGCAGCCAAAGGCTACGTCGAGATCCCCAGGGTGGAATGTGCGCCTGCGGTCGCTACCACCTGGGGGAATCGGCCATGCCTACCGTCCAAAGCGTGTAGGACTTCGGCATCACTGGTGTCGAGGGCTTGCGCTGCCGCGGGCCAGGCTGCCTCCTCTCTCTACGCCATGTCCATCCTGCAGTCCGGTATAATGCAGGATCTCCGTGCTGCCACTGACAGCGCTCTACGGGCTCTGGGTCGGGCGATGTCCAAGGTAGTGGTCCAGGAGAGACACCCCCGGCTGTACCTTGTGCAGAAGAGTGACACAGAGAAAGTCCGCTTTCTTCATGCACCCATCTCGCAGGGTGGGTTGTTGGTAACACCGTCGAGGACTGTGCTCAGCAGTTTTTGACGGTGAAGCAGACAGTGGCAATTAGCCACATTTTTTCCGTGCCACGACCCGGCCGCCTAGAGGCCTCCGAGATCCCGCGTGGCGTCTGCTTCCCGGCAGCCCAGGACCCCTTGGACATCGGCTCCGGTCCCTGTGCCCCCACAGGAGGCACCCCGGAAGCGGAGGTCGAGGGGGAAATCTCCACCCCATCAACAACCTTCTCGCAAGAAGGGACACTGATGGGAAGGCACCAGGGAGAACAACATCGGGCCCGACCTTCACAGCAACGGCTCTGATCGGACGGGACGCCTCGTGCCTCGTCTCCAAAGCCGGGCCCTTTTCAGGGCCTGGTGCCCATTACTCACAGAGTTTTTCTGTTCTCCCCGGGTGTACTTGCAGCCGATCGCACACTCCACTGGACTGTGCCCGGCAACCCGTCCTCACGCCCTGGCGAGGCGTAGTGATGGTCTTCCCTAATTAAGGAAGTTGCGCTTACCCGGTGTAAACCCGAGCCCGGTCAGGGCTGTACCCATCTTTCCCCAAGAAAGCTCTGGAACCCCCTGACCACCACACTGGAAGGTTACAGTTTCGCGAAAGCATCGAGCTGACATGCCCAGGCCTGTTACCGTCGCTTCGCTAGAGATTGTGACGCGGTACAGCGTTGTGGCGTTTTCCATAGGCAACCCCATCTGTCGTTCTCGACACAACGTCGAGAGACCAACAGAAAGGGAACGTCTTGGTTACATATGTAACCTCAGTTCCCTGATGGAGGGAACGAGACGTTGTGTCCCTTATGCCACAAACACGTATCGTATTCTGCTGCAGTCGTGAGAGGCTCTCAGGCTCTTCATAACAAGAGGTAAATGAATGCTGCACGCCGGCTTCCTTTTATACCGGACATCCTGGGGCAGAAACCGGCATGCAAATTTCATTCGCCAAATTTCAATGGCCTTTTCTATAGTAGTCAGAGTTGATTGGTTCTCAAGGGTGAACCCCATCTGTTGTTCTCGACACAACGTCTCGTTCCCTCCATCAGGGAACTGAGGTTACATACGTAACCAAGATGTTTATATGTTCAATGCTTTGGCAAAATTGTAAAAACACGCAATCATGTCAATAAAGTACCTTGAAATAGAAAATTGAGCGAGAGAGAGAGATGGTAATTCCAGTCTCACTGGTCTCCCTCTCAGGGAGCTCAGTTGATTCTCACCTGGTCTGAAGAGCACAGCAGCAGCAGCAGAAGATCCAGTGATTGGACTGATCTACACAACACATCACAGTCAGAGTTATTTATGTAGACACAAACATCACAACTACATAAACCACACGCCGCTGAATGAATCAATAGCCTTGATCGACTTAATGCGGCGCCGCAAGATTTTACATGCGGTTGACATCAAAGTACCGCGAGAGAGCATCTCGAAAGCAAACATTTTTTGGTTTGAATCGCTCTCGCGGTACTTTGATGACAACCGTCAAGTCGATCAATCCTAATCTCCTGCTGTTACGGTTTAAACAAGACACACGACTACAAACTCAATCAACAGTGTTTTATTTTTGAGGGTTCCATTATATGTACAGTATATGTGTCAAACTTTTTCATTAGGTTTATATCTATTACTATTGGACAGTCTGTTTCTTTGCTTTGCGAATAGGGAAAGATTTGTCCCACTAGATGAAAAAAACCTTCCCATTTTCTTGGCGCTGATATTCGCGTTCTATATGAAAGGCTTCATTAGAATCTATTGCTTTTGTTCTAGAATGTTATGGCAATGAACATTCTCACCAAACATTGCAGGCAATCTGAATGTGCCTTTAGTTGTTGTTTAACTAGAGGTCATTTAACATTGACCCACCTGTAATGTGATGATATAACCACTGATTCATGATGCAATATTATATAATTTTATTGAACATTATAAATAAAATATTTAAGAATTTAATCAATTCAATAAATCATAGACCTCTATAATAAAAGAATATATACTGTCTGTTGTCATACATCTGTGTTAGATTGGTTTGATACCAAATGTGTAAACTAATGTCAAAAAGTTTTTAGTTTAAACATTCCCTAATAAATTGATAATATCTAGAAACAGAAATGTCAAACAATTATTCTGGCCAGAAAGATCTAGTATCTAAATCCAAATAATTTATAGCTACAGTTTCCAAATATGTCAATTTAAAATGTGATGCATTGTGGATTGTCTGCTGGAGGAGAGAGAGGCTTGAGAGAGGGAGGTGCAGCTTGTACACAGTCTTTGTCTTCTTTGCATTATTCTGTAGTAACAGAAGGAATTATTTGATGGGATGCTCTTGGCATTTTGATGTGTGTTACACTTACACTGTATTTTATAACAGCTAAGGGCATTGTGGCACGAGTCATTAAACAGCCTTTTATAAAATGCACTGTATCCCACTGCTTCACACGGCTTATTGCTCTTATAAAACGGGTATTCCACATGCGGAGCAAGGTTTCATAAAAGAAAGAAATTAAAATGAAACTCTTGGCGCAATAGATGCTGACACAACACGTGACATAATTAAACCAATAATTTTGAAAACAGAATGGAGCACTGATTGGTCGATCAACCAGAGCAATAAATCAACAAATCTTTATTTTTATTTTTTAGGAAACAAAACTCTGAAGGCACCTAGGTCAGGTCCCACACCTCTGCATCACATTAACACTACACAAAAACTCATGTTAATGCACTGCTGCTCGTAAAGAAAAGTGAAATGAAAGTGTGGCATACAGCACATGTACACATATGAGTCACACACTTTGTTTTGTGTTGTTAAGTTTGAAATGGGAGTTGACACACACCAGCTAGATGGGTCAGGTCATTAAATTAGAAACTCTTATCGCTCAGTAAGATCTAGAGTGGAGAGAAATAGGAGCGTGTCTGACTGCCAGTCATTAAAAGCACATTTCTTAGGAAAGGTTTACAGTGAACGAGTCAAAGATTCTTCCTCATATGAATTATTCTTCAGTCTTATTGTTTGATCTTTTATCTATTCAGTTTTAACTGATATTGTTCAGCACTGTTGTTGCTATTGTGCTTTAGACATAAACTGAACCACAGTCATGAATAACACATGTTACATTTCTCACATGCGTCTTTCAGGAAGTCAAACATCAAACACAAAAACCCCCACAAAATATCTACAGTTCTATAAAAACTGTAATTACTGAATAACTATCAAAAAATAAATGACCAAAATAAAAACTCACAACAGATCTGTAGTTCTGTCTGTCAATGAAAATAATTCACTTTACTTTCCTGACACATATAACACCAGTCAATAGTTTAGTAAATAATGTGTTTCTACTCACTGGACTGAATCATTTCACCGCAGCAAACCTGTTAATCCTCCTGATGCTCAACACTGTCTGTGTGTGTGTGTGTGTGTGTGTGTGTGTGCGTGCGTGCGTGTGTGTGTGTGTGTGTGCGTGTGTCTGTGTTAATGAGAGGAAAGAGGAAAGATGACGTATTCACACACTCAGTTACAGGATGTCACATAGAAAAAAGAGAATTATTAAATAAATAAAGGTATGTGTCTGCACACACAAACACAGCTACATGAATAATATAAGTGATTGTTAGAGAAGACATCATACAGATTGAAACATTTTTACAATATTATAAAAAACTGAAGAGCAAGATGCAGAAAAGAAAATGAAAAATAACAAACAAACAGGCTCATTCTTTTTCTTCTAATAAAGTCTTTGATCATTCCATCAAATGTGCTGAAAAATTTCTACAAACCTTCAGCCAGACTTACACAAATAGAAAACTAAGGTCTCCATGAGACTCATCGTGACTGATGTCATCATAGACTACATTTATGGATATTGGTTTTGCTCAGAATTAAAATAATAGGCTAGTGTCTCAAGAGAGCACAGTTGCGTGCAGATAGATCTTCAGTTTCAGTTTCAAGCTCAATTTTGGTATGATAATTACAAAATCATTGTGTGAAAATAAAGCGCTTTAAATACATTTAAGTGAATAGTAGTGCACTTTTTTCTCCTGGTTAAAACAACATACTTCTGCTAAATATTTTGGTTTATTAGTCTAATTCATGACAAGGCATGAAAGCAGAACTTCAGTTGACTCATGCTCATATGCTAATGCAATATTTGGTTAAAAAAAACTGCATTAGGAAACAAGTATAGCTACATCTAACAATTATGCAAGCAAAACAATTATAAATATAACACAGCATGTGGTCTACTGCTTCCATTGAAGACATTTTCTATCCCCCTGTAGAAGACGATTGGTTCTGTGCTTATATTCTATTTTGGGCCAGTTTTATAAAAATAGCTTCTAAATTAAGACTGTGTCTAACAACTAGTCTCACTGACTTGCAAATAATTAGCACTAATCAGTCTTACTTTTCAGATATAAGTTAACGAGATGACTAACTTAATACAAGTAATGATGTTTTAATAACTAACTTTGGGAGGAGCAGGAGCAGATAATAAACTCGGCTGGTCGGCTATCAGCAATCACAGCAATCGACCTATCAGTTCAAAAGAGAGAGAGAGTCACTATAAATAGTCAAGATGTCTAACCTTCACTCTCTCTTCAGTCTCAAGCATTGGTATATCCAAATTGCGATGTCAGAGAACAAAACAACCCCAATTGACAACTCCATCGACGATCCGGGTCCTTTGGCGTCCCCAAGCGACGGCCAGCACAGCAGCGTTGTGATACATCAGATAAACCCGCAGCTGTTCAAAGAAGCGGTCGTCATTCCCGTGCCTCTTCTACTACTCCGAGACGCAATGGCACACAGTCACCACCGCCTTCCAGGCAGGTATCGACATCCCCAGCTTCCTCCCATGCGTCCATCCTGCCCTCAGTCCCACCTATCGAGATGTGGACGGTTATAGGATTACGGCAAGCGCTAACTACGGCAAGCGCACTTTTCGCGGCGGATGAACAAGGCCGAACTGTACGGTTTGTACTCCTCCTTCCAGCCAGATTCTCTGACTGCGTTAACTGTCACTCCGACGAGGGCAACAGGAAGGCCGCGGCAAGTCCGCGATTCCCCATATCTACGGCCGGATCAGGCTCCAACGAGGAGGGGCCTCCAGTCCGAAAACCGCCGTAGCGGTCCCTATGCAAGCTTGGGCCGCGCCCCAGATGCCAGATCCGCCCACCTGCAGTCTCTTCCCCGCTCAGCAGAGCTCCAGCAGGCAGCATCCCCAGGCACCATTCAAGCCCGCTACACATCGAGCCGCCCCAGCAGCGGGAGCATGGCTCCGCAAGCGGCCCCAGCTCACCAACACATTCTCCCGATCTCCTCCTCCAATCTCTTTTCAAGTCAATGGGCCGCTGCCCCGCCGTCGAACTCCAGTGCGAGGCTGTCTCCACTGGCGACGCAGGCTCAGGCTCACGACTTCCCCACCTTCCCTCCGGTCTCTGGCCCAGGCAACGACAGTAGCTTGAGACTGGCCCCGCAAACAGCCCCAGCGGCTGCTATTCCCGCTCTCATGTCTCTCCCTCAGGCTCATCCCTCCTTCTCACTGTCATGGAGATCACATGCAAAATCCCCATCCGACCCTCTCTTCATAGATGACTCCGTTCGTCCAGTCTCACGCTTTTGGTTCCAAAATCATCTTAAAACAGTCTTGCGCCAATCCGGCATCCCCGGAGAACATTTCTCGAGCCATTCCTTTCGCATCGGCGCAGCTACCACAGCCGCCCAAAAAGGTCTCTCCCAGCCTCAGATCCAAGCTCTTGGTCGCTGCACGTCAGAGGCCTTCAAAAGCTACATCCGGTCAGACACCTCCCTCATCAAAGAAGCCCATCGGACCCTAATCTCCCAGATCATCTAGCATCAACCTACCCTCATCCCGTTAACTCAGGAAGAACTCCAGCAGCGACCACCCCTCAAGGGCCTATGCCTCCACCTACATTCTGCAGCAGCAGACATCACTCCCTTAGAGGCCAGCATCGCAGCAGCGACCGCCCCACAAGGGCCCGTGCCTCCATCTGTGTCCTGCAGCATTAGACATCCCCACCCTTAGAGCCTAGCATCGCAGCAGCGACCGCCCCACACCGGCCCGTGTCTCCATCTATGTTCTGCAGCAGCAGGCATAACTCCCTTAGAGGCCAGTATCGCAGCAGCGACCACCCCTCAAGGGCCCGAGCCTCCACCTACATTCTGCAGCAGCAGACATCATTTACTTAGAGGCCAGTATGGCAGCAGCGACCGCCCCACAAGGGCCCGTGCCTCCATCTATGTTCTGCAGCAGCAGACATCAATTACTAAGAGGCCAGGATCGCAGCAGCGACCGCCCCACAAGGGCCCGTGCCTCCATCTATGTTATGCAGCAGCAGACATCATTTACTCCGAGGCCAGCATAGCAGCAGCGACAGCCCCACAAGGGCCCGTGCCTCCATCTGTGTCCTGCAGCATTAGACATCCCCACCCTTAGAGCCTAGCATCGCAGCAGCGACCGCCCCACACCGGCCCGTGTCTCCATCTATGTTCTGCAGCAGCAGTCATAACTCCCTTAGAGGCCAGCATCGCAGCAGCGACCACCCCTCAAGGGCCCGTGCCTCCACCTACATTCTGCAGCAGCAGACATCATTTACTAAGAGGCCAGGATCGCAGCAGCGACCGCCCCACAAGGGCCCGTGCCTCCATCTATGTTATGCAGCAGCAGACATCATTTACTCAGAGGCCAGCATAGCAGCAGCGACAGCCCCACAAGGGCCCGTGCCTCCATCTTTGTTCTGTAGCAGCATACATCACTCCCTAGAGGGCTGCATTGCAACAGAGACTGCCCCTCAAGGGCCTGTGCCTCCACCTACATTCTGCAGCAGCAGACATCATTTACTAAGAGGCCAGCATCGCAGCAGCGACCACCCCCCAAGGGCCTGTGCCTCCACCTACATTCTGCAGCAGCAGACATCACTCCCTTAGAGGCCAGCATGGCAGCAGCAACCGCCCCACAAGGGCCCGTGCCTCCATCTATTTTATGCAGCAGCAGACTTCATTTACTCAGAGGCCAGCATAGCAGCAGCAACAGCCCCACAAGGGCCCGTGCCTCCATCTATGTTCTGTAGCAGAAGACATCACTCCCTAGAGGACTGCATCGCAACAGAGACCGCCCCTCAAGGGCCCGAGCCTCCATCTATGTTCTGCAGCAGTAGGCATAACTCCCTTAGAGGCCAGCATGGCAACAGCGACCGCCCCACAAGGGCCCGTGCCTCCATCTATTTTATGCAGCAGCAGACTTCATTTACTCAGAGGCCAGCATAGCAGCAGCAACAGCCCCACAAGGGCCCGTGCCTCCATCTATGTTCTGTAGCAGAAGACATCACTCCCTAGAGGACTGCATCGCAACAGAGACCGCCCCTCAAGGGCCTATGCCTCCACCTACATTCTGCAGCAGCAGACATCACTCCCTAAGAGGCCAGCATGGCAGCAGCGACCGCCCCACAAGGGCCCGTGCCTCCATCTATGTTCTGCAGCAGTAGGCATAACTCCCTTAGAGGCCAGCATCGCAGCAGCGACCACCCCTCAAGGGCCCGAGCCTCCACCTACATTCTGCAGCAGCAGACATCATTTACTTAGAGGCCAGCATGGCAGCAGCGACCGCCCCACAAGGGCCCGTGCCTCCATCTATTTTATGCAGCAGCAGACTTCATTTACTCAGAGGCCAGCATAGCAGCAGCAACAGCCACACAAGGGCCCGTGCCTCCATCTATGTTCTGTAGCAGCAGACATCACTCCCTAGAGGCCTGCATCGCAACAGAGACCCCCCCTCAAGGGCCTGTGCCTCCACCTACATTCTGCAGCAGCAGACATCACTCCCTTAGAGGCCAGCATGGCAGCAGCGACCGCCCCACAAGGGCCCGTGCCTCCATCTATGTTCTGCAGCAGCAGGCATAACTCCCTTAGAGGCCAGCATCGCAACAGAGACCGCCCCTCAAGGGCCTGTGCCTCCACCTACATTCTGCAGCAGCAGACATCATTTACTCAGAGGCCAGCATAGCAGCAGCGACAGCCCCACAAGGGAGCGTGCCTCCATCTTTGTTCTGCATCAGCAGACATCTCTCACTTAGAGGCCGACATCGCATCAGCGACCACCCCACAAGGGCCCGTGTCTCCATCTGAACTCTTCCACAGCAGTCTGAACTCATCTAGAAGCTGGTATCGCCTCAGCGACCACCCCCACAAGGGCCCCATGCTTCATTCATCTCTCTGATCAGCCGGCATCCTTCCTCCAGAAACCTCAAAATTCCCCGCTTCAGTAACATCTGGATTCTCTTCCAGACTCTGCAACAGTGGCTTTCATACCAAGCAAGGCCGGGTCACCAGCAGCCTATACCAGCCTTCGGAGCCATCACCCCGGACAGGGGGGAGTGCTCTGGGCTCGGAAGAATAAACAAGCACAGAGCCCTCTCCCCGACAGCAGGCCGAATATGCATACATTCAAAACTACTCTATTATCTGCATAGGCGAACTCGTGAAAAAGCAGATTGTACTGTTTAAACGGTCGAGAAGTATGTACTTTCTGTAAATTCTGCTATACGTTAACAGTACTCGCAGTGGCGGAGCTAAAGATTTTCTAGTGATGAAATGAGATGTCAATCATCATTAAACTGCCAAATAAAATTTGAGGACACCCAGGACACCCCTCTGGCTCCGCCTCGGAGTATACGAGTCCGGACGCGAAGCGAGGCCGTTCACACAAAGCATTTGTACGATGACCGGGAGGGGACATGCGAGTTTCACTTGGCTTTGTCGTGGCCACGAGATATTAACTCGTGGGAACGTGATAATATGATGAGACCACGACATATTATCTCGAGGGAACGTGATATTATGTTGTCGCCACGACATCACCTTGTTGAGGTAACGACATCCTTGTGTTGTGGCCATGCGATGTGAAGTTGTTCCCTCAAGATCCTATAATGAGGGAACGAAATCCTTTCTCGTGGACACGACTTCGCATTTTGAGGGAACGACATCTTAAATGTAACCCATGTATGACTTCATCGTCTGCGATATTTTTCTCAAGGACCTAATTATATTTGGCACGTAGATTCATATGATAAACTTAAACCATATGGAATCTGCATTAACAGATGCATAGATGGATTTTCCCGTTGAATTATCTGGCTCAAGGCAGCACACACTAACAGCAACCCCCAAGTCATCGCTGGTTATTTCGTTGAGAGTGTAATGAATTTTATGGGATGTCCACGAGTTATAAGATGTGACCTAGGAACAGAGAATATGATCATGCGTGACATCCAGATGTTTTTCAGACGAAACAATGATGATGAACGGGCAGAGCCCCGCACCTGCATCGGCGGTGTAAGTTCAGCAAATCAAAGAATTGAACGTTGGTGGGGGCATATGCGCAAAGAAGGAATTGAATACTGGATACAGTTTTTTGGAGAGTTAAAAGACGAGGGACTGTTTGCTGGAGATTTTCTGAATAAGGCATTGTTGCAGCTGTGATTTCGAAACATTTTTCAGGTAAGCCAAATGCTATTATGTCAACCTTCTGTAGAACCACATTTGCCACCCCTTATGATGCTCTGTTTTAAGATAATTACAATAAATAACTATATTTAAAATGAATGTATTATAAGAATCATGACCCTTTCCCGTACCTCACGCTGCCTTTTGTAGTCTCAGCAGTGATACTTTAGCCTACAATTACTTTGTTACAGTGTTGGTTTTTAGTAGAGCATTGAGTAATTGAATGCTATTATTTAAGATTCCTATTTTATTCGTTTATTGTACTTGCTTTTTTGTATTTTATTATTACCAATGTGTCTATGTTTTAATTTGAATCAAATAATGAATAAAAAGCAGCAAGTGATCCTAAACTTGTAGGCCTGGTTTCATAAACAAGGCTTAGCCTTAACCAGGACTATGCCTTAGATAATTTAGGCTATAGTCGCTTTTAATAAGATGTGAAGATGGTGGTCTAGTGGGTTAAACCACTGACTGGGAAATCAAAGGTTGCTGGTTCAATCCCAGCAGCCACCGCCAGTGTGTCCTTGAGCAAGACACTTTACTCCATGTTGCTCCAGGGGGATTGTCCCTGTAATAAGTGCACTGTAAGTCGCTTTGGATAAAAGCGTCTGCCAAATGACTAAATATAAATATATATAAAATGCCATTATTATAGAAAAAACATTACTGATTTGCATCCTGTGACAAGACAATGGCACTAACATATTGTAAGATACATCAGGGCAAGTTATTTTCAGTTAGGATAGCTCAGAATTAATTTTAGTCTGGGACTAGTCATAAGCCTTGACTGTGAAACCGGGGCATATAGATATTTTACACTACATGAGAATTTTGTGAAGTCTATTTTTAGTTGATTTATTCTTTCGGAAAAAGAGAACAGTGCAGTGAACATGGGTCCACATAGATTCGAAAAAATGTAATAGTCAAAACTATAGGATCTAAGATTAAATTGACTATCGATTAGGCTTATCTATAAATTTTTTCAGTCCACTGGTCACAATCAAAAGCCATATTCACATATTAGCATGTGTATCGGCAGGCAATGATATAGGCTATATTAAATAAATGTGTTTTTTCCCAGTGATCCCGGCCTTGGCTGCACGGTGTAAACACGTTGATGCATGTTTCCCGTTCGAAAAAATGCTATAGACAAACTCGGATCAAAATATGTAGGGTCTGTCTTGGGACAGGTAGACCTATATTTTTGTATACATTTTTTTAATAAATGTTTTATATTTTTGCAAAAAGTATGTATGCTTCAATACTGCTATTTGTTTACCTGCTTAAATCTTGTATACTTTTAATTGCAGGAGGAATTGGATGAGATCGCGACTGTTTGGAAAGCGCACCGGATTCGACCTTCAACGAACTGAAATGTTCCTTGCGGGATCCCAAACATCATGTTCATGGCACCTCAACTATGGGGTAACGAAGACTTTATTGTGCAGCAGGATAGTGATCATCTACAGATCGCGCAAGAGGCTTGCATGTTTCAGTCAGCAATACCTTGTGATGAGGTTTGATATACAGTTGAAAGAAAAAGTATGTGAACCCTTTGGGCTTACTTGGATTTCTTCATAAATTGGTCATAAAATGTGTTCTGATCTTCATCTAAGTCACAACAATAGAGAAACACAGTCTGCTTAAACTAATACCGCACAAACATTATACGTTTTCATGTTTTTATTGAACACAACATGTAAACATTCATAGTGCAGGGTGGAAAAAGTATGTGAAACCCTAGGCTAATGACTTCTCCAAGAGCTAATTGGAGCCAGGAGTCAGCCAACCTGGGGTCCAATCAATGTGATGAGATTGGATGTGTTGATTAAAGCTGGCCTGTCCAATAAAAAACACACACAAGTTTTGAGTTTGCTGTTGTGAAGAAGCGTTGTGTGATGTGAACCATGCCTCGCACAAAAGAGCTCTCAGAAGACCTACGATCAAGAATTGTTGACTTACATAAAGCTGGAAAGGGCTACAAAAGTATATCTAAAAGCCTTGATGTCCATGTGTCCACGGTAAGACAGATTGTCTACAAATGGAGAAAGTTCAGCACTGTTGCTACACTCCCTAGGCGTGGTCGTCCTGTGAAGATGACTGCAAGAGCACAGCGCAGAATGCTCAATGAGGTGAAGAAGAATCCTGGAGTGTCAGCTAAACACTTACAGAAATCTCTGGCACATGCTAACATTTTTGTTGACAAATCTACAATAAGGAAAACATTAAACAAGAATGGACTTCATGGGAGGACACCACGGAGGAAGCCACTGCTGTCCAAAAAAACATTGCAGTACGTTTGAAGTTTGCATAAGAGCACCTGGATGTTCCACAGCACTACTGGCAAAACATTCTGTGGACAGATGAAACCAAAATTGAGTTGTTTGGAAAGAACACACAACGCTATGTGTGGACAACAAAAGGCACAGCACACCATCATCAAAACCTCATCCCAACTGTGAAATATGGTGGAGGGGGCATCATGGCTTGGGGCTGCTTTGCTGCCTCAGGCCCTGCACGGATTACTGTCATCGATGGAAAAATGAATTCCAAAGTTTATCAAGACATTTTGCAGGAAAACTTAAGACCATCTGTCCGCCAACTGAAGCTAAACAGAGGATGGATGTTGCAACAGGACAACGAATCAACGCATAGAAGTAAATCAACAACAGAATGGCTTCAACAGAAGAAAATACTCCTTCTGGAGTGGCCCAGTCAGAGTCCTGACCTCAACCCGATTGAGATGCTGTGGCATGACCTCAAGACAGCGATTCACACCAGACATCCCAAGAATATTGCTGAACTGAAACACTTTTGTAAAGAGGAATGGTCCAAAATTTCTCCTGACCGTTGTGCAGGTCTGATCTGCAACTATAGGAAACGTTTGGTTGAGGTTATTGCTGCCAAAGGAGGGTCAACCAGTTATTAAACCCAAAGGTTCATATACTTTTTCCACCCTGCACTATGAATGTTTACATGTTGTGTTCAATAAAAACATGAAAACGTATAATGTTTGTGCGGTATTAGTTTAAGCAGACTGTGTTTCTCTATTGTTGTGACTTAGATGAAGATCAGAACACATTTTATGACCAATTTATGAAGAAATCCAAGTAAGCCCAAAGGGTTCACATACTTTTTCTTTCAACTGTATGTACAATTCTCATGGAGGAGCGGAATTTAAGATTCCCCAGTGACAGACGAGATGCATTTGAGCTATATGTAGAACTTCAGGATGCAATCTGTTCCCAGATTACAGAATAATATAAACTGACTGGACAATTATTGCATCGAGACTTCCAACAGTGTCTACAATGAATTCTGTTTCAACAAAACTGTATCTAGATCTGGATTTAAACTTTCATCAGTGGTTACAGCACAATGTAAATTTAACTATCTGCAAACTGTAATTAACATAAGCACTTCTGTGTCAAAGCCAAAGAAGCTGTATGAGCTTAAATGCACAAAATGTAGGCTACCTTTGTGTAAATAATCCTAATCTCCATACATGTTGTTGGATTCTGTGCATATTTACAGTCAATTACTGACACAGCATTTTCCATTATTTTGATTAAAAAACACTTCATATTTTAAATATTTCACAATGTACATATGCCAGCATGTAAATGAAAAAGTAAATAAAAGACGTTTGAACTCTGAATACTTACAGTTGTGTTCAAAATTATTCAACCCCCACTGAAATTGATTGTTTTGGTCGGTTTGACATTGATTATGATCATTCAGTCTTCCTGCTTACAATTAAATCAAAGTGGCATGTGTAGCTCAGACAAATATAACATAACATTTATAATGAAATAACCACAAATGTTTTTTCTGAGCTCACATCATTATCAGTTTTATTCAACCCCCAAGTCACATTCAATCTTAGTACTTAGTACAACATCCTTTTACAGTTATAACAGCTTTTAAACGTGAAGCATAGCTTGACACAAGTGTCTTGCAGCGATCTACGGGTATCTTCGCCCATTCATCATGGGCAAAAGCCTCCAGTTCAGTCACATTCTTAGGCTTGCGCACTGCAACTGCTTTCTTTAAGTCCCACCGGAGGTTCTCAATCGGATTTAAGTCTGGTGACTGCGATGGCCACTTCAAAATGTTCCAGCCTTTAATCTGCAACCATGCTCTAGTGGACTTGGAGGTATGCTTGGGATCATTGTGCTGTTGAAAGGTCCAACGTCTTCCAAGCCTCAGGTTTGTGACGGACTGCATCACATTGTCATCCAATATCTCCTGGTACTGAAGAGAATTCATGGTACCTTGCACACGCTGAAGCTTCCCAGTACCTGCAGAAGCAAAACAGCCCCAAAGCATGATTGACCCCCCGCCATGCTTCACAGTAGGCAAGGTGTTCTTTTCTTCATAGGCCTTGTTCTTCCTCCTCCAAACAAAGTGTTGATCCATGGGACCAAACAGTTCTAATTTTGTTTCATCAGTCCACAGAACACTATCCCAAAACTTCTGTGGTTTGCCCACATGACTTTTGGCATACTGCAGTCGACTCTTCTTATTCTTTGGGGACAGCAAGGGGGTTCGCCTGGGAGTTCTGGCATGGAGGCCTTCATTACGCAGGGTGCGCCGTATTGTCTGAGCAGAAACTTCAGTTCCCACATCTGACAAATCTTTTCTCAGTTCCTCAGCAGTCACACAGGGACTTTTCTCCACTCTACGCTTCAGGTAGTGCACAGCAGTCGAAGTCAGCATCTTCTTTCTGCCATGACCAGGTAGCGTTTCAACAGTGCCCTTTGCCTTGAATTTGCGAATGATGCTTCCTATGGTGTCTCTTGGTATGTTAAACATCTTTGCAATCTTCTTATAGCCATTGCTCTTCCTGTGAAGAGTAATCACCTGTTCTCTTGTCTTCCTGGACCATTCTCTTGACCTCACCATGTTTGTAACCACACCAGTAAATGTCTAGAAGGAGCTGAGTATCACAGTCATTTTAAAGCTTGGTGCTTATTAGGCTTTATTGCTGCTCCCTGATATCCACAGGTGTTTTCAATACCTGATTGAAAACACTTCATTGAACCTCTGTTCTTCAGAGTGGTAGTCTTTAAGGGGTTGAATAATTATGTCAATGAAGAATTCACAAAAGAAACATTTACTACTGTATTACAAAACTAATTGATGTCATTTTAGTTGCATATGGTTCTTTAAGAAGTCCTTGTAGGATTTCATTCTGAATACAATTACAAATGTACACTAAATTCCCTATAACCATTTACAGCATTGGGGGTTGAATAATTTTGAACACAACTGTATTTATTGAACATTTAAAAGCAACAGATGGAACTCTGAATGGATTTAAACATTTTCATTTAAATTCACGTGCTTTGTCAAGTAAAACCAGTCATCATGCTGGCTGCAAATCCTAGCCTTTTGTCTTAGAGGTTCCTAAGCGTTTACGTTTATTAAAACGGTTTGTATTTTTGTGTTTATTTTTGTATCAAAGTAATTTTCAACTTCTAAGATGCATTTTGAGGCAGCTAGGCGACGCCATTCTCTCATCTCAGTTTAAGTATAGGTGTTCCGTATGCATTAAAGATGGAAAATACAATTACATTGCTAAATTAAATACAATAAATAATTTTTTACTTCTCGAAAATTTGAAAGAAAGTACTCTTGACTCCTGTTTTCATTACCAATTTATTGAATCCTAATTGAGCATGCATAAAGTCTAAAACAAAAAGCGCATATTTCGGAAAAAAAGTTTTTACGTAAAGAATTTTTTATTCAAGAATATTGTTCAAGATTAAATCAGTATGAAAACATAGTTTAGGTGAGTGTATTATGTTCAGTGTATTATGTTTGACTGAAAACACATTGGTTTAATATAAAGTATAAACGTTTGATTTGAATAGAAATTACATTAGGCCGTATATAGCCAAGTTTGACTTAATCATATTGGTTCAAAGTGATTGTGATAGTTTCAACATAAAAGTTTGATTTCATCCAACAAACATAATTATAAAAAATATCAATGCAACCATTTTATGTGGAAATTTGCCAAATAATTGAATAACATTCAAATGATGAGGCATTTTTTTGCGTGCAGATAGGCTACTGCCAAACACTTGTAATGGTTGTGATAGCAGTTCTTGTATTATAGTGGACTCCTTAAGATTTATAGCCTCATTGTTTCCTTGATTTTGTAAGTCACTTTGTAATGAAAGCGTTTGCTAAATTCCTTAATGTAAATGTTACGGACAAAACGAGGACGCCAATATCCAGTAGAAAGAGAATGTGCGTCCCCGAGAAAGAAGACAATCAAAAATACCTTGTGTGTATCCATTTGACAAACTTAATGAAGTCAATTGAAATCAATGAGTCAATTCAGCCCAAAAAATGTTTATAAATATGAGGAGAGCTGGCAATATAATCCTTTATTGCTTCATGTTCTACCAGCTTCAACCTTTTCCGCCACGATGTGGCATAACGGCATAAAAATAAAGCGCGGAATGTTATGGAAATTTGGGATCAAACACTTATTGTCCTCCGACTCATTTAAAAATACCAGTTCTGTCTAATGCATGGTTTCATTGCATATGAACGTAATATGCTTGTTCAACACAATTTTAGGGTAATTTGAACGAAGGTGGCTGGTTCGAATTTTGCATGATCTTGTTTACGGGCTCCATAAAGTGCGAACGAATTTCCTTAAATGCCCAACGTCTCAACACACTAGTTATTTTTCCATGTTATTTAAAGACTTTGTCCACACTAGCTGAAGCAGCAATACAGCACAAGCTGAATTCTATATTTGAAAAGCATCGCGTGGCGTACATGTGGTGTGAACACGATGTGACACACATAAACACATTTAAAAACTGGCCTCTTACATATTTTTAAGCAAATAAATGTCCCATCACCTTGTCTTGTTCGATTTGGGCTATGTTTTCCTCCTCGATGTTGCGTTGCCTTAAAAAATCTAAAGTGCTGATCCATGTTGATTCTCTGTTGATCAACGTTCAATATTAAGTCGTGGCCCCAACATAAGGATGTCCTTACCTCAACAAGCTGATTTCGTGGCCTCATCATATTATCACGTTCCCACGTGTGAATATTTCGTGGCCACGACAAAGCTAAGTGAAACTCGCATGTCCCCTCCCGGTCACCGTAGATTGGCGACCGCATTGTTCGCTTTGTTAACATTTGATGAACTTTCCTTAGAAGAAGAACCGTCGCCATCTTGCTCCGACCTTGACTTAAACGCACCCGACGATAAGACGCCCGAATTACAAAAGACGCCCGTTTTGTTTACATCATACATTTCTTCGTTATTTTGGGGAAATTCTTTTTTTTAGTTGAAAAAGGTTGAACAGAGTTCAGCATTAAGTCGATGATGTTCACGTGTTGTCATTCACAAACACTCGAAACAATTCATCAGCACGCTCAGAAGATCCAAACGCGTGACATTAAATCGGTCTTTTTCTACTTCCAAACCTATTATCGTCATGTTTTTATTCTTATTTCGTACAATACGTTTAACTGACAAACGTTTCGTTGGAAGTGTATAGCTGTTGGAAAACATGACACGTGTTGACCAGCGGGTGTCACTGATGTGTCCTGTTCTCGGGCACCCGCGTCACACACACACACACACACACACACACAGCATGTTCAATAGAGAGATTAACGAATGTGTTCATATGTGAAAGTTGCGGAACGATTGATTAATCGGCTACTTTGATAGACAGCAGGCATGACGTCATTACACAATTTAGCTGAACTCGCATTCAGACGCCGTATCTCTCTCGTGTGCGCGCGCGCGCTCTCGCATGCACAGAACTTGACTTCCTTCATTCGTGTTTCCTTATCATTGATCACAAACCAAAGCGCAGAAGGTAAGAAAGTGTTTTTATTCGTTTGTCTGCGATTGAGCGAGTGAATGTTTAGTTTAGTTCATGTGAACTTTCATGTTTTCAGACATTGAAAACACAAATGGATAATTACATTTCACTTTACATACCGGTGACAGCGTTGTGTTCTTATGTTTATGTATATATATGTATAGTTTCTGATACATGGCCATGGTGAGTGTTCAGATGTGTCTGAGATGAGTTTGACACCCATTCTTGAGGAAACGTTGATCAAACGTTCTCAGCAGAAGAAACGGACGTCTCCACTCAACTATAAAGAAAGAGTGTTTGTGTTAACCAAGAGCAAACTCACATATTATGAGCTCAGAGCGGAGGTACACACACACACACACACACACACTACATTGACATACTGTGTTAAATGTTTTGAGTTGATGCGACAAAACTGTGTGTGATTTACAGAAGAGGGTAAGGAAGGGTTCAGTGGAGCTGAACAGAATCAAATGTGTTGAGATTGTTAGAAACAACTCGACTATCATTCCCTGTCAGAACAAATATCCATTTCAGGTGAGAGAGAGAGAGAGTCACAAAAACATTACTAACATGACTGAGCTACTGAGCTTTATCTCTCTTTCTCTCTCTCTCTCGCTCTCGTCAGGTTGTTCATGATTCGGCTATGCTGTATATATTTGCTCCCAGTAATGAGAGCAGAAGTATTTGGGTGCAGAACATCAAAGAAGGTGAGTGAGTTTGACAATGATGTTTATGTGAATGGTTTGGTGGTGGATGCATTATACCTACATAGACCACATTGTAGTTGACTAGAGGAAAGTGATGTGTACATTCATGAGACGTGTGTTGATTTCTTTATCTTGTGTTGTTCAGAGATTAGGAATAACGCAGAGATAGCAGCAAAGTTTCACCCTCAGTTCTGGCAGGAGGGCGAGTGGATGTGTTGCGGGCAGCTGGATAAAATGGCTCCGGGCTGTGAGGGCTACAACTTGTTCGGAGACGGTAAATAAACACACACGTTCACTACATGTACATCTGCATTGATTGAGACTGTAGCATCACATGTCCTTGACACCTGTAGTACTTTAGTACTGGTGTCATCGAACACAAACATGACCTCACAGACACTAGGTGTGCTGCCGGCCACTGATGCTTTTATAGATGTACGTCTGTGTCTTTCTAAATAAAACAACATTTTAATAGAAGTGTTTCTATAACACTGAAATCATTGAACTTCAAATATTTAACAACTATTAATCAAATGCTTAAAAAAGATTTTTTTCATTATTTGTTTATTTAAATGATTTAAAAAAAAAAAAAAAAAACATAGTTTTTTTCAATAAGGTCGCAATTTAAGAACAAGTTATAATGAGGGTTGGCCTATAGCCCAACAACAAACAAGATTAGATAGCCTGCATAATAATCCTGTTTTTTATAAATAAAGCAAAGCAATGTGTGGAAACAAAGAAGGCGAATAGAACGCAATGGACAAAAAGCATTTGATCTTGTGCAGAATTATAAACTGCCAATATAAACTCATTTATAGAATATACATAGGATAAACACTCGTGTGATTATGATGTTGAGATTATTTCACGTGCTTTTGTTGAGGAAATGCAAGCGTTATGGAGGTGCTTCACCACAAGCTTCTTTCATGGCTGCCAGTGTAGGGACAGTTACATCATGTTGTGACATCCCTTATGACAACACTGTTGTAAAATTGTGTCATATTAGCATAAAGCAATTCTGATTAGATGTATTAATAAAAAACTATTTTACTAGCCACCTTTAAAGAGACCCTGTCAGACTAGACCACGATGTGGCCTACATTACAAACATATAGCCAAATAACAATATTAATACAAAACTATAAACATTGTCTGTTACTCATTACTTGGAAAAATGTTTTTTCTCCAATTTATTCTTTATACAATCAATTGAACTCTTCGCACAAACAAACAACACTGTTCAGTTGAGAGAAGTGCACACAAGTATTTCAGTAGGCTACATCTTGCTGTTTATTTAAATTGATGTTATAGAATGTTTTTTCGTACATTTTAATGAATGTTGCAACTGTCTCCTGTTACAGGTTCAGTTGCAACATCAGAAATTGTGTGTTCAAGTATAAATTGTGCGTATATTATTATACATACACATGTTACAGCAGTGTAGCTGACAGGTGTCGTGTTAACATATAAACATTTAGGCTTTCTACCAGAAACTGTCTCAGAGAAACTGAAGGCAACCATCTACCTACAGCTCATTCTGCCATCAAATAATGTCAATCTGTCTTTCATTCATTGAGTTTTGAATATCAAAATATTGATATTTATCATGTAGCTTTAGAACATTATTTACTTTAAGGTTTATTCTGTGTCAATGTTAGGGTTGCAATAATAAACCAAAACAATATGGTGCGCATGGCTTCAGTGATGTTATTACACACTTTTGTCTGGTGCACGCGCCTCACGAGCTCTGGATCAAACCTGAGAGAACCTTTGTACCCAGTGTTGGGTTACAGCTGAACCTCATCTAAACCAGCTTGGGTTTATCTGGTCTCACATTTACACTGCAACCCAGAGTTGGTTGATCTGGCTTTGTGCGATAGGCCTCAGAGGTTTGGATCACACAGCAGGTCAACAAACAGTCACAGTGTAAGTTTGAAAGTGACCCATATCCAAATGTGAGCGCTGCATTTAACCCATCCGCTGAGTCATGAACATACACACACACCCTGAGTAAGGAACAAGCTCCTCTGACTGAGGAATGCTTATTTCACTGACTAAAATGCAAATCAATTTATAACCTTTACATAACATTGTTCTAATATTCTGTCTCTATCACTTCAAATAAACCTAGATCATACACCCATTATTTCTTTGTAAGCAGGCAGACTTACAAAATCAGCAGGGGATCAAATCATTCACCCTCACTGTAAGCAAAGCTATATAAGCACAAAGTTATATAGCATAGACAGTGCACATGTGTGACCAGAGGTGCAATGTACACGCATATATATATATATATGTGTGTGTTACATAGTCCTCAGTAGTTTGTTAGTTGGTTGAGTTCAGTTCTTTGATGGAACGTGAATAAAACGGTTCTGAAATCAGGAAGTGCGTGTCTTTAGGAACCGATAGCGCGTTCCAGAGGGCAATCGAGTGAACAGGGGGTTTCCAGGGTGAGAAAGGGCTTTTATTCTGTTTCTGGTCCGCCGTACACATCTGGTGCTGTAGATGTTCTCCAGAGAAGAGCGCTGTGATCATGTGTGTTGAGTTCAAAACAAAAGGCATTATAGGAGTCATACCAAACACCAATAAAGCTTTTGCACCAGAACATTACATAGATACATGGATAGACACCAATCTGGCGGCGCGTGTCAATCACGTCTTCGGCGAATGTTGTAACTATCTGTCAGATCACATCACTCACGCCAGTAAGAAAGAGCGATCTCTAGAGATCCAGTTATCATCTGTTGGACGAAGTGCTGAAAACCTAATGTTTTTGTAAGGATTCTTATTCTTATTTTTCCGCCTTAAAACCGGTCGCCCAGCCCAAACTGTAAGTCGTAGAAACTCGACACTTGGTCATTTGGTTGTATCTGTGCAGGTTACTCAGATACAGTGACCCAGCCATATCTGCCCATAGGTGGCGCTACAGCGAAGAAAAGCGTGTTTGCGCTCGTTAGCGCTCGTAACCCCTTAACCGTTTGTCGCACACCAAAGTGTTTTATATCAGTGTAATCATTGGCTCAAAACTTAAAAAACGTTTTAATTAATATCTAAAAGGACATTAGCTTATCTAAAATAACATGGCCGCCATTGGCCAATGAAGTTTGAGCACTTATTACAACGGGTTAACGTAGGCCAATCAAAACAACACTCGTTGGGCTTATTCATCTCATGGTCCTTAAGGTCTGTAAGAAATGTGAACTCATTCAGCCACCTGGGGGCGAAATAACACTTTAGGAGTGCTTAAACAATTGTGTATCAAGTGACATTTGACATTTATGCAAACTATTGATATCATATGATAGCTCTCCTGATCCGAACAACTTTGCCTCTTGAACGATCGATGTCGATCGCACGGTTAGGGAGTTATCTGTGATGATGTTAAAAACCTACTTTAGTGAACTAGTCCAAGATTTTTCGCCCGATCGGAACCAAACCAATGCATCTGTCTTCTCTTGAGTGTGATTGCGAATAGTTATTGAAAAAAGATGAAATTTAATTTCACGGTCTCTTAGAGGAGCCAAACGTAAAATGGGCGGAGCTTATAACATTAAAATGTCCATAACTCATGAGCGGCTCAACATAATGTCATAGACCGTCCCTCCGAGGTTACCTACAAAACACTGTGGCATTTGAACACACGGTGGCGCTATAACAGTGAAAATGACAACTTTGGCAAAACCCCTCAGTCGTTAACCTATTTGCAGGCTCAGGACTTCGTCTGCGATTGATGGATTGTCATTGCAATTTTTTTATCGTGTTCCTGGATCATCGCCGAGTCCTACAATACGAACATGCCAGGCAAACCTACGTAAGAGCCATTTAAGCGCTCGAACCCTGAAAAGGCTGCTTGCAGCTTTAATTTATTTGTCATTTTTGTACACATGCCTATTGTATGACAGCCTAGAATACACATAATGTGAATGATCTCTAGGGTCACACCTTCATTTTATACCATTCTTTCACCCCAATAACCACCCCTATTATTGAGCATTTTATTGATTGCAAAAACTAGTTATTATAATAATAACATACAGTATCAAACTTTGATGAGCACTTACTTTAGCCAATCCAAATAATGCTCCGATCCGTGATCCAAAATCCATAATAGGATCGGAACCATGAGTTTTGTGATCCACGACTTCATGATACAGGCCACTGTTTATGTTTGTATAAATCACCTGTGTGTGTATCAACCCTAAACATGTGTGTGTGTATCAACCTTACCCTAAACCTCTGTTTGTGTGTTTTCTCTTTATCCCAGTTTCTCGTAAACCACTGCCACCAGTTCCAGGAGAGGAAACCACCGGCTGTACGGTGAGATTTGACCAGATTCTATGTTAACTTAAGTGCTGTTTCGTTGCGGGTTAGGGTGGTTTAGTGTTGGTTTTAGTGCTGTTTTAGTGTTGGTTTAGTGCTGTTTTAGTGTTGGTTTAGTGCGGGTTTAATGCTGGTTAAGTACTGTTTAATGCTGGTTTAATGTTGGTTTAATGCTAGTGTTGGTTTAATGCTGGTTTAGTGTTAGTTTAGTGCTGGTGTACTACTGGTTTAATGCTAGTTAAGTACTGTTTAGTGTTGGTTTAGTGTTGGTTTAGTGCTGGTGTACTGCTGGTTTAGTGCCGCTTTAGTTCTGGTTTAATGTTGGTTAAGTACTGTTTAATGTTGGTTTAGTGTTGGTTTAATGCTGGTGTACTGCTGGTTTAGTGCTGCTTTAGTTCTGGTCTAATGTTGGTTAAGTACTGTTTAATGTTGGTTTATTGTTGGTTTAGTGCTGGTTTAGTGCTGTTTAATGCTGGTTTAGTGTTGGTTTAATGCTGGTGTACTGCTGGTTTAGTGCTGCTTTAGTTCTGGTTTAATGTTGGTTAAGTACTGTTTAATGTTGGTTTAGTGCTGCTTTAGTTCTAGTTTAATGTTGGTTAAGTACTGTTTAATGCTGGTTTAGTGTTGGTTTAATGCTGGTGTACTGCTGGTTTAGTGCTGCTTTAGTTCTGGTTTAATGTTGGTTAAGTACTGTTTAATGTTGGTTTAGTGTTGGTTTAGTGCTGGTTAAGTGCTGTTTAATGCTGATTTATTGTTGGTTTAGTGCTGGTTTAATGCTGGTATAATGCTGGTTTAGTTTTGTTTTAATGCTGGTTTAGTGTTAGTCTAGTGCTGGTGTACTGCTGGTTTAGTGCTGGTTAAGTACTGTTTAGTTTTGGTTTAGTTTTGGTTTAGTGCTGGTTTAATGCTGGTTTAATGCTGGTTAAGTACTGTTTATTGCTAGTTAAGTGTTGGTTTAGTGCTGGTTTAATGCTGCTTAAGTGCTGTTTAATGTTGGTTTAATGCTGGTTTAGTGTTGGGTTAATGCTGGTATAATGCTGGTTTAGTGGTAGTTAAGTGCTGGTGTACTCCTGGTTTAGTGCTGGTTTAATGCTGGTTAAATACTGTTTAGTGTTAGTTTAGTGTTGGTTTAGTGTTGGTTTAGTGTTGGTTTAGTGTTGGTTTAGTGTTGGTTTAGTGTTGGTTTAGTGCTGGTTTAATGCTGGTTTTATGCTGGTTTAGTGCTGGTGTACTGCTGGTTTAGTGCTGGTTTAATGCTGGTTAAGTATTGTTTAATGCTGGTTTAGTGCTGGTTTAATGCTGGTTAAGTACTGTTTAGTGCTGGTTTAGTGCTGGTTTAATGCTGGTTAAGTATTGTTTAATGCTGGTTTAGTGCTGGTTTAATGTTGGTTAAGTACTGTTTAGTGTTGGTTTAGTGCTGGTGTACTGCTGCTTTAGTGCTGGTTTAATGCTGCTTAAGTACGGTTTAATGCTGGTTTAGTGCTGGTTTAATGCTGGTTTAATGCTGGTTAAGTATTGTTTAATGCTGGTTTAGTGCTGGTTTAATGCTGCTTAAGTGCTGTTTAATGCTGGTTTAGTGTTGGTTTAGTGCTGGTTTATTGCTGGTTTAATGCTGGTATAATGCTGCTTTAGTGCTGGTTTAATGTTGGTTAAGTACTGTTTAGTGTTGGTTTAGTGCTGGTTTAGTTTTGGTTTAATGCTGGTTTAGTGTTAGTCTAGTGCTGGTCTACTGCTGGTTTAGTGCTGGTTTAATGCTGGTTAAGTACTGTATAGTGCTGGTTTAATGCTGTTTTAGTGTTAGTTTAGTGCTGGTGTACTGCTGGTTTAATGCTGGTTAAGTGCTGTTTAATGCTGGTTTAGTATTGGTTAAGTGCTGGTTAAGTGCTGTTTAGTGCTGGTTTAATGCTGGTATAATGCCGGTTTAGTTTTGGTTTAATGCTGGTTAAGTGTTAGTTTAGTGCTGGTGTACTGCTGGTTTAGTGCTGGTTAAGTACTGTTTAGTTTTGGTTTAGTGCTGGTTTAGTGCTGGTTTAATGCTGTTTTATGCTGGTTTAGTGTTGGTTTTGTACTGGTTTATTGCTGGTTTAATGCTGGTATAATGCTTCTTTAGTTTTGGTTTAATGCTGGTTTAGTGTTAGTTTAGTGCTGGTGTACTGCTGGTGTACTGCTGGTTTAGTGCTGATTTAAGGCTTATATAATGCTGGTTTAGTTTTGGTCTAATGCTGGTTTAGTTTTAGTTTAGTGCTGGTGTACTGCTGGTTTAGAGCTGGTACAATGCTGGTTTAGTTTTGGTTTAATGCTGGTTTAGTGTATTGTTGTGCTGGTACAATGCTGGTTTAGTTTTGGTTTAATGCTGGTTTAGTGTATTGTTGTGCTGGTGTACTGCTGGTTTAGTGCTGGTTTAATGCTGGTTAAGTACTGTTTAATGCTGCTTTAGTTTTGGTTTAATGCTGGTTTAGTGTTCGTTTAGTGCTGGTGTACTGCTGGTTTAGTTCTGGTTTAATGCTGGTATAATGCTGGTTTAGTTTTGGTTTAATGCTGGTTAAGTGTTAGTTTCTGGTGTACTGTTGGTTTAGTGCTGGTTTGATGCTGTTTAAGTACTGTTTAGTGTTGGTTAGTGTTGGTTTAGTGCTTGTTTAGTGTTGGTTTAGTGCTGGTTTAATGCTGTTTTAGTGTTAGTTTAGTGCTGGTGTACTGCTGGTTTAGTGCTGCTTTAGTTCTGGTTTAATGTTGGTTAAGTACTGTTTAGTGTTGGTTTAGAACTGGTTTAGTGCTGTTTAATGCTGGTTTAGTGTTGGTTAAGTGCTGTTTAATGCTGATTTATTGTTGGTTTAGTGCTGGTTTAATGCTGGTATAATGCTGGTTTAGTTTTGTTTTAATGCTGGTTTAGTGTTAGTCTAGTGCTGGTGTACTGCTGGTTTAGTGCTGGTTTAATGCTGGTTAAGTACCGTTTATTGCTGGTTTAGTACTGGTTTAATGCTGTTTTAGTGTAAGTTTACTGCTGGTGTACTGCTGGTTAATATATTTGTGAAACACACTATTTGGCTCTAATGCAACCTCCTATGTGGTAACTCCACTCACTGGCCGAGCAATGCCCACCCACCGCCCATCTGATTGGCTGAAAGTCACGAGTCCGGCCAATCAAAGCGGAAAGCTGAAGACATTGAAAACATTTGCTCTGTCGAGCTGCTTCAGTGATCGCACATGAGTTGACGGAATAATTATCTACACATTATTTTAAGTCATGCCAATCACAAATACAAACCATTTAAAGCATCAAGTACTCGCGTGCTCTCAAAAGACGATCTTCAGTCAATGCACGCAGGCAACAGCAAAACAGCAAGATCAGATATGTTGATTTTACTGCACGTTTGGCCGATGTCACGCTGCACATGTGCTGGGGATCTTCAGACAGTCCTAAACAAAGAGGAAGGTTCACATTCTGTTTAAAAGATCACCACCATTAAAGGGTCTCGTTGCGCATTCTTTCTGACCAGTATTGCTTCTTCTGTCCTAACTGTCGACCATGATGTCACTATAGTTAACCTGTAGTAACCATGATTTTTGGGAAGAGTTTTTTCAGAGCTCTTGTTATTCCTAATATTGATCATATTTTTCATTTTGACACCAGACATATATATCGCGTTCTCGGTCTACTTGATCTCTAAAACCCATATCGGTCAACCCGAATTCAAATATGCATGTGTAATTTGGTGTACTAACCATTACCTCCATCACCCCATAGGTCAGACGACCTTCTCCTCCCCTCCCACCCTCAGAGGGGACCCCACAGGAAGAGGCAGGCTCTACGGAGGAAGTGGTCATTGCGTTGTATGACTTTCAAGGGCTGGAGCCTCATGATTTGATGTTGAAGACCGGAGAAGAGTATGTCATACTGGAGAAGAGGGGTGTGAACTGGTATAAAGCTCGGAATAGATTTGGGTGTGTGTTTTGTTCATCAGTCACTTTAAACTGTTATAAACAACTGGTAGGGTTTGCGTCTTTCCCACTTCAGGACCATGACGAGCTAGTGTGATGTTGCACAGACGGACTGTTCAGTGTTTGACTTCAGCTCAGCTCTCAAACTCTTCTCACTATTATGTATTGTGCCCATCGGCCTATAACGACACCATCATGATCAATTTCTGCTTACACATTTCTGTATTGTGTGTGTGTGTGTGTGTGTATAGAGAAGAGGGCTACATCCCCAGCAACTATGTGACTGTAAAGGAATCCAACATGCTTGAACAATTTATGTGAGTAAAACCACATGTGTGTGTGAATGTTGAATGGTTTTGTATTTCAATTTCAGATTTCAAATTTCATTTGTTTTGTTGTGTTTTTTAGATGGTTCCGTAAAAATGTCAACCGCAACAAAGCTGAGGAGCAACTCAGAAAAGAGGTGTGTGTGTGTGTGTGTGTGTGTGTGTGATGTAGTGTGTGTTCAGTGCTGTGATCCATGTGCGTTTGATGTGTATTTAGTGTGTGTGTGTGTGTTTGTAGGGGAAAGATGGGGGATTTATGGTTCGGATGTCCAGTACAGGGACGTACACCGTGTCGTTGTTCAGCAAGAGCTTAGGGTGAGACACATTTATTAAATGATACTGAGATCTTTCTATGAGATATAATATCAGGAGATGTGATGATCAATTGCTTAATATTGTGTTATATTGAATGTGTGTAGTGATGGAGCAGTCAGGCATTACCAGATTAAAGAAACACAAACCCCCACAAGACAGTTTTATCTGGCTGAAAAATATCTGTTCAACAGCATTCCTGAACTCATAGAGTACCACACGTACAACTCTGCAGGTAACAAACACACACTTGTGTAGCAAAACCTCACAAATTACAGGAAAACCTCCTTTTTGTCAAAGCACTTTAAAAATATGCTAAATAAAGAGCGCTCTTCCACCATCACGTGGAACTATTGTAAGCACGGTATGGAAGGTTTCCAGTTATGTTTCCAGGTGAGGCTGGCTCAACACGGCACGGAGATGTTCTGGGCTCGGAGTGGTTCTAATAGAATGTGTGCAGACACGGTAAAGCTCTGTCTCTTGTGTTACCACAGCAGCGTGTGACGCATTGTTTACATTTGACAGATTGTCATTATCAGCCTTGTTGTGGAAAACTAATCCATTTACACACCGGCCGGAGTGGAACGATTTAGCAACGAGAACCATACGGCACGATGGTGGAAAAGTGCTCTAAGGTTTAGCATTAGGTTACAGTGATTATACAGTAACTGGCATCATTCGAATTTTAGCAATTTCGATTCTGCGTAATCCCAGTTTGGATTCCACAGTTGAAGTAAAACATGTAGATATCAACCTGTATGGTCATTTAGTCTGCTTATTCACTGCTTTGCCAAAAAATATATGTATTAATCACCACTGTTCTGTGTGTTTGTCCATAGCAACCAGGTTTTGTCTGATAATTACAATTTGTATACCATAGTTGAACTACATCATGGTCAAACTTTAGTTTTCATAAGTTAACACATGCTCCCCTGTTGAAAAACCAACATAAGCTGGTTTGGTATGTTTTCATGCTGGTTTGACCAGCTTAAACCAGAACAAACCAGAGAACCCGGATCAAAACATACCAAACCAGCAAATGCTGTTTTTTCAACAGGGTCATTTCTAAAAATCTGGAATTGACATTTGATTCCAGAATTAAAATATATTTTTTAGCTATGTACAGTTTTGCTCAAAAGTTTACACATCCCTTGCAGAATCTGGAAAAAGCTGAATCATTTGGAAAAATAAGAGGATTTTTGAAAATGCAGGTTTATTTTTAATGTAGTCCTGCCCCGAGCAAGTTATTTCACTAAAGAATTGTTAACATACAGTTCACACTAAAGAATAATAACAGAATTTCAAAAATATCCCAGTGCAAAAGTTTAGCTGATTCTTAATACTGTATGATGTCACCTAAACAATCAATGAGAGTTTTTATATTTAGTCACAGTTGTTTAAGGGTTTCTTGTGAAGGGTCATGAAGGGTCATGAGTCATTAGACTGTCCTATGATCTTCCAAACAATCACCCAGGTCCTCCAAAATCTGTGCTTTTCAGCATTTCTGTAAATTTGACTCATGTCCTGGGGTCCGTTTCAGAAAGCAGGGTATCTTATAGTCTGAGTGAGTAACCAGAGTAACATACTCCATGAACCTTTTTGTCACGTGCTGTTGCCATGGTGAATCGTTCTATCTTCACTCAATTGATGAAGGCTTTTCATCGCCATGCTGCACGCACATAACGGATCACTCAAATCAGCTGGTCTGAAACTGAAAACTCAGAGTAACGATTTTCTGAGTAAATCAACTCAGAGTTCAGATTAAAACTCAAATTGTTTTGATGTAAAAAATATATGTATATAATTTCCTGAAAAACATTTATGTATTTTTAAATCTTCTGATGGACATTAGTGAATGAAAAAATAAGATGTATAAATGAAACAATAACAATTTACACCAAAACCATTTTCAGAGCTTTACACCCACATGACTTTAAATGAATGGTGTTTTGAATTTTGATGTTCCGAATATGGTAAGAGGCGTTACATTTCTGTGCAGTATTCAACCAATCACTATGCACTAGTGACCTGGCCAATATTAACACACCTAGCTTTTCAGAGCCATGAGTGTTGTAAAATAGCAGCGCGTTTCAGAGAGGCGGAGCAAACGGTGTGTGGAAAATACAGCTTTTTACATGTACATTTATGCATTTGGCAGACGCTTTTATCCAAAGAGACTAACATTGCTTTATCCTATACATTTTACATAGTTATTTGCAATCCCCTGAGATCGAACCCACAACCTTGCGTTGTTAACACAATGCTCTTACCACTGAGCTACAGGACAGCTGTTTTTCAGCCTTATATCGTGTATACACATTACATTAATCTAAAACAAACAATAATAGGCATTTTAGCCGAGTCAAATGATCCCTTTAAGATCCAGGGGTATGTAAACTTTTGCCCTGGGCTATTTTTCTGAAATTTTCTGAAAAATAACTTGCTCAGTGCAGGACTACATAACAAATCCTCTTATTCTTCCAAATGTTTCAGCCTTTTCCAGATTCTGCAAGGGGTATGTAAACTTTTGAGCATAACTGTATGTACATATAAAAACTAACGAAATCTGTGAAATGTCCACATTTGTTTGTGTGTGTCTGTGTGTGTGTGTGTGTGTGTGTAGGTCTTGTCTGCAGACTCCGTCATGCAGTAGGTGATGGGAGGAGGGAGGCTCCTACAACAGCAGGGTTCAGCTATGGTACACACTCACTATCATCATCATCATCATCATCATCATCATGAGCAGTCACGTTACATGAATGTTGTCCGCTTGTTGTTCTTAGACAAATGGGAGATCAATCCGTCTGAATTGACGTTCATGAAGGAACTTGGCAGCGGTCAGGTGGGAGTGGTCAGACTGGGCAAATGGAGAGCGCAGCATAAAGTGGCTATAAAAACCATCAGAGAAGGAGCCATGAGTGAAGAGGACTTCATTGAGGAGGCCAAGATCATGATGTACACGTCACATGCACTTTTTCTTCAAAATAATGATTTGAAAGTATGTTTACAGTAAACCGCTTCAGTGTGAAAAGTGTTCTGTCCCGTGCATAACAGGAATTTGTCTCATCGTAATCTGGTGCAGTTGTACGGAGTTTGTACCCAACAGAAGCCCATTTATCTGGTCACTGAATTCATGGAACTTGGCTGCCTGCTGAACTTCCTCCGGCAGAGACGAGGAACGCTCGGGCCGCAGGATCTTCTGAGCATCTGTCATGACATTAGTCTGGGAATGACACATCTGGAGCAGCACGGATTCATTCACAGAGACCTGGTGAGAAAACACACACAAGAGTAACAGATAACACACACATATATATCACATGGTGTGACACGTGATTTGAACATCAGATCAAACAAATGCTCACAAACAATGACGTGAAATGTTGCAATAATGAGAACAACAAGTCATAGTGTCATTTGTATATAAGAACTGACAGCCACAGAGCGGAGCTTTTATTCTTGTCTTATGGTTTGTAACTGTGCAGTGAGGAGGGTGTCTGCGCGTTCTTAGAAACTATTCAAAGTTGATCGATCAGTTTATAGAAAATGAAGACCCTTAAAATGTCTTAAATGCCATTTTCCAAGGTATTAAATCGTGTATCAGTTCATATTTGCTCTCAAAGGTCATATGTTAGAGTAAGATTGAATGAATCTTTGCGTAGGCTGGTAGTTGGAGGTCCATTTGCACCTGCTTGTTAAACCACAATGTTGATTGTTGGGGAAATGCAAGTTTTGGTTCCAAAGGTTGAAAAAGTGAAAAGTGAAAGTGACCTATTAGTCAGATATGGTGACCCATACCCGAAATGTGACCTCTGCTTTAAACCCCATCCATAGAGTAGTGAACACAAACCTGGAGCAGTGGGCAGCTATCACTGCAGCACCCCGGGAGCAAGTAGGGGTAAGGTGCCTTGCTCAAGGGCACCTCAATCATTACCTGCCGGCAACGTTCTGGTCACGAGTCCGGCCTTAAAGAGCATTAAAATGTCTTAAATCTGTGTTTCCAAGATCTTAGAAATGCAGTCGAACCGACACTGTAAAGAAGATTTTATTTTCGTTTTAAAATCATGTATGTCTATTTGAACAAAATAGGCGGAACCAACTTACAAATAACACGTTCGTTAGGTGAGTGGATTGGACATTACCACGTGGAGAAAAGTTAGAGCTTTAGCCACGGGGAAGTGATAATTTGATGCTATGAAATTCATGCATGCCAACTTGTCACCTTTCGGCAAAATTCGCCGTTTTGGATCCAAAATGGGTCATTATTGTGATTCTTGTAGATCCAATGAGTTTTTGAAAATGGGGGGCGAGGGGGGTCTGTGAGTCTTCGGACGGGGTCACGGCGAATGAATTATGTCCAGGTGTTGTGGTAATAATGTCAAATCACTAGCCACTTTGCGTGTTATGTTTTAAATGTTGCGCAGATTGAGCGCACACACTCGACTCATGAATCAATATGAGATCTAGTCGCAGCAACTCGACTGCGCATTTCTGACTTACTTCAACACAACTGTCACTAAGCAACAGCTAAAGGCGCGCTGGTTTGTTTGCCTTGAAAGGAACGCAGCAGACCCAAGGAACATAATATTGGGTGAGTTTGTTAACACACTGTGTAAAAGGAATGGTACTGGACAACATACTGTACGCATGTGAGGGTTTCATTTGGTTTTTAGTGCAACATTGCTGATAGTATCACACCTAATGTTGTGGTTACAATGAAACCTCTTGTGTAAAAATCTAATTTAAATATGTCACTATTGTTACAGGCATGCTGTGCAAATAGTGTAACATTACGAGTTTGACAGTTCATGTTTAGACCGGAGCTGTGACTATAAGCTGTTGTGTGAACAGCACCTTGAAGTAAATGTCAAGAGTTAATTTGCTAAAGCAGAACTCTGTTTTTGTTCATTTTCATTTTCTATGTTTTTAATTGTATATTTTAAGTAAGATCATTCAAACAGTTGGATTGTTTTGATTAAGTAATAAAAACAAAAAAATACAGACAAGTAACACAGTAAAACACAATAAACATGATTCATGAAACTGAAAATGAACAAAAACAGAGTTGTCTGGTGGTTCATGTGGTTGTCTGTTCTAGACACTTTGTGCAGATCATGGAGTATTCTGATTATGTGCACTGAAATAATATGAAATTCAAATTCTAATAATTATATATATATAACTATATATTAACTTTGGCTATGTATAATATATAGCGTTGGGGGATCTCGCATCATTGTCACCTTTTTTCACCACGATGAGTTTGCATCTCTGGAAATTGAAATAAATTGAAATAGTCTTAAATCTAACTCTCAGAAATCTTCAGATACCCTGCAAAGGGGATCAACACTGTCCGGTCTCACATGCTAAGTGCTAGCATCAAAGCTAGTTTCTCTTTCTAATAAACCTTGCATTGGGTTAGTCACTCTTCTGAATGGTGTTGGGTTGATAAGAACTGTTTACTTGTGCTGTCTCACTATACAGGAAACATAAGTTTAAGTGTCACCAATGCACCCGCTTGAAGTGGCGGTGTCTTAAACTAGGTCTTGTTACAGTTACAGTAAACACCCTGAGTGAGTGTTGTGATGTGTTTTGTTCCCACAGGCTGCCAGAAACTGTCTGGTGAACATCTCTCTAGGGGTCAAAGTCTCAGACTTTGGGATGGCCAGGTATCACACAGACACACACACTGAAGGATAAAGATGAAGGAAACATGATGTGTATATGATTGTGTGGCATCTCGTGTGGTCTTCAGGTACGTTCTGGACGATCAGTACACTAGTTCATCAGGAGCAAAGTTTCCAGTCAAATGGTCTCCGCCTGAGGTCTTCAACTTCTGCAAATACAGCAGCAAATCTGATGTCTGGTCGTTTGGTGAGGATTAGTTTTTACCTTTGCGTGTTGGGTTGTGTGCGTTAATGGTAAGATCTGGTGACGTTCTCTCTTCAGGCGTGTTAATGTGGGAAGTTTTTACTGAAGGGAAAATGCCATTCGAACACAATTCCAACCATGAAGTGGTGATGATGGTCATGCAGGGACAACGACTCTATCGACCCAGAAAAACATCTCCTCATATCTACGGCATCATGCAGATGTGCTGGATGGAGGTAAAGAAGATTTTCCACAGCGTCCAAAAATGATTTGACACCTTTGGTTTGGTTATAAATGTCCAGGTTCTTTGTAGTGATCAAGACATCTTCTTGCCAGACTGAAAGCAAATATCTCAACTGCCGTTCTTCTTTTTATTTGCGATTAAAATGACCTTCATAGTGATTTGAGCGTTTTGAAGAGATGTTAGTTCAGGATGGGCTTGTGTTTGATTTACATAAACACTTGTTCTCAGTCAATACATGCTTTCAGCCACAAGCGCATACCCGACAGTGTAAATCTGGATTTGTGTGTTTGTGTTTAATGATCTAACTGAATGTGTTTATGTGTTGTGTTGTTCAGAGAGCAGATGATCGGCCAACGTTCTCACAGATTTCTGAAAAGATCTCTGATGCTCTGGAGGCCGATGGATCCGCGGTGTGTGTCTGAACCGATGATCATCTGACTCGACTTCAGTCCACCGTCTGATTGTGAAGCGTCTGCCTGGTCAAGTGACATGTGATGTGTTGACTATAAGAGCAAAGAACTGATGAACTGTTGCTGAAGCACTGCCCAGATGTGGGACGTTTGTTCACTGTCAGTCAGAATAATTGTGTTTTAATGCTAATGTCAAACCAGCTTCATTGTCACAAACACCAATAAACATTACACTGTTACAACATGAGTCATCAATAAACAATCACACACATTTGTTTTAAACATCATAACAAATTCATGAACACAGACACTAATCGGTCACGCTTTCTGATACCTGAGCAACCTAACACACACACACACACTTCTGACACCCTCCCACACACACACACACATTTCTGACTCACCCTCATACGCACACTCACAGTGTGTGGTCTTTGGTTGTGTTGTGTTGTGGCCGCTGGGACCAGTTTGAAAAGACGAGTTTTTCTGATTCTCATGGCTCTTAAGGTAAGTCTCACACACACACACACACACACACACACACACACACTGGAGTTTAGGGGCACAATCATCAGAAAGACTGTAATAGAGAAACATTTATGGATCTCCATCTCATTTCATCTCATGAAAGACATGTCAGATGTGAAAATGTCAATGTTTTGATCAGTAAAGATGGAAAATAGAGTTTTGTGTTTTTGAGACGTTTAAGAGGAAACATCTGTTCCTCACATCTTTGTTTCAAAGCAACTTGAAAGAAAAATAAAGGCAAAGAACTGAAGCGACCGAGTCTCTGTATGTGCGGTGTTGAGTTTTCATGAACAGACACTTGAGAGCAAGTACACTGTGTGTTGTGTTGATTGTATTTTTTCTGTCCAGTCGCTGTGTGTTTGTGGTAAATGCTGGATCAGCAGCAGTTGTTGAGCTGTAAAACTTGATGTGTGTTCAGGTGAAATGTCAGATGTTCAGTAACACAACCTTTCTTACACATCAAACATTCATTCTCTACATTTGTATGAAGTTGAATAATTCATGAAGAAGACCAGACGTCAGCTGAACCCTAACTTCTTCAGAAGATCACGTAGATCAAACTCACTCACTGAACTAAAACCAGTTTCAGAGGATCAGAAGTTGACATGAAAATCATCATTTAAATAACACACAAGAGACAATAAAGTGTGTGTGTGATGAGCTGTGGTCAGCACAGGTCACTAGTGTAACTGGTCCACACACACAGGTGTGGTGTTTTCATGTTTGAAGGATTCTTTCAATCCACATGATGATTTTTTTACTGAACATTATATATATCCTGTAATCCTCACACTATCAAACCATCACACTAACTTTTCTTTGTACAGTTTGAATGATACGGTGGTTTGATTGGCTGGAAGGTGTTCATTAAAACTGTTTATTACATGGCTCGTTGGAACGCTCGATTCTGATTGGCTAGCAGTCATGACATTTGCAGGTTCATTATTCCCAGATAACAACCTCTCAAAACTAATAACACACTGTAACCCGGATGCAGCAAATCATTTTGACAGTTTTTTTTGGACAAATTCAATATAAATCTGTCTTTAATAACATATATGATATTATATTTACAAATCATGAAACAAAATTGCCTGTTTGTGACATTTGAACGTTGTTTCTTACTTTAAAACCCAAACTAAACGGCTTTTCCTCGCGGAAGGTCTGCATTGAGCAAAAATTTGCTAAAAAAATATTTCAAATTCACACTTTATGTCCAGTTTATTTCTGAAATGGCACGTAGCCATGTAATAAACAGGATAATGTACAAGCAGTCGACGGTTGTCGTGAAATAAGCCCTTCAGTGTGATACAAGACCCTCCGCTTAACGTCCTGATCACACTGTAGGGATTATTTCACAATAACCGTCGGCTGCCTGTACAGTATCACTTACATAATGCACAAGTAGTTCCAGTCAGTTAGGACAGCGTTTGAAATTAACTGACCAAAATAACTCTCATTCTCACCTGTGCAAACAAAAATTATCCTGTAAACATCAAATTTGCGTGGGGTATTTCTTGTCCTCCACGTCTTGCATTAAAATCCTTTAAAGTCCCTGTGAACCAGACGATCGGATCATTTTTTCTTCTGTATTCTGACGCATTTACGAATTCAACGGAATGTAAAACAGTGGGCGTGGCTTGTGTTTTCCACAGAGCTTCTTTTGGATGTAGAAAAACAGGCGTTGTATCTTGAAATAAACCTAGCAGCTGACTGACAGTTGAAGGGGAGGAGCTAACGGCTCTGACACCCAGAGGATGGAAGTGCATCAGATTTTGAGGGCACATGAATTTAAAGAAGTAAATGACTCTCACTGATGATCTGTTTATAACAAACTCTGCAACGTTCCATGAAAAATAGTTATTGTCTGTTTTAATGTCACCAGGACTTTCAATGCACCGCAAACCGTGGATCATCCCTTACATAAACATCATTTACTTTCATTTAGAACTGGTTTTCATCTTGAGGATGCTGACATGTATAGAAACCTGTACTCACACACGTCAAGTGATGACTCACTGATAATAATATTAGGAAGTAATGATTGTGTTGTTGTTGTGTGTTAAGATGTCACAGCGATACACCTGCACAAGGTTTCGTCACATGATCGGAAAGGCTGCGGTAAAGGCACGGTGCTACCATGGCCTGTCAGTCACGCACAGTGTCCAAAACAACCACTTCTGTGCCGTGAATCCACGCTTCATCGCCATAGTGACAGAGTGTATGGGGGGTGGCGCCTTCATTGTCATTTCTGTCCATCAGGTAAGACCACGCCCACTCTCTGACACAACAAACTGCGCAGCGCTCACTGATGACGTGTGTGTGTTTCAGACGGGGCGCGTGAGTCCTCTTCATGCACGCGTGTGCGGTCACAGCGCTCGTGTTCTGGACGTGAAGTGGGACCCTTTTAACGACCGCCGCATCGCCTCCTGTTCTGAGGACTGTACGGTTGGTTTCTATGGCAACCGCCTCAGATGCTGTCCACCTGTCTGTCCACAGCCGCTCTGTTGAGGTGTGAACTTGTGTTGACAGGTAAAGGTGTGGGAGATTCCTCAGAATGGGCTGAAGGATCACATGACACAGCCATGTAAAGATCTGCTGGCTCATGGGCGCAGGGTGGCGCTCATCGAGTGGCATCCCACCGCCAGAGACCTGCTGCTCAGCTCCGCCTACGATTACAAAGTATTAGCCTGACAAACACACACATGACAAATCCCTTGAAATCTACAAACTGCAGCCCGTGTGTTGTGCTTATATATCATCTGTAGGTCAGTGGGTTTAATAGACCTTCCGTCCAATCAGGATTCAGTATTCAAGCAGACCATGGTCATTTGCTGTTATTGATCAGACAGGTGTGAATGACAGTTATTTTTGTCATTGATCAAACTACCTGGAACTGCCTGCGCATTACACGCTTTTATACCATGGTCTGTTGGAATACTGGATTCTGATTGGCTGGAAGGTGAGGCCTTAAAGCGTGTCTGGTCTTTGTTTTAAAGATGGGGTTCCCTTTCTGTCGGTCTCTTGACGTTGTGTCGAGAAAGACAGATGGGGGTTTGCCCTTGAGAACCAATCAACTCTGACTACTATAGAAAAGGCCAATGAAATTTGGCGAATGAAATTTGCATGCCGGGCTCCGCCCCCGGATATCCGGTATAAAAGGAAGCCGGCGTGCAGCATTCACTTACCTTTTGTTCTTCAGAGCCTTCGCTCATGACTACGAACAGAACGAATTCAATGAATTCATCTTCTTCTACATTGACGGATCTACGACGTGTTGCAGCGGATCGTCCATACCTGCAGCGACCTTCCCCTGGGTGTCTTGGCGGTTCCGGAGGTGTTAGAGATTTTTTCTAAAAAGTCCTTTTCAGGACTGACTGAGCAATCTCCAGCGCGGCATGTACCGCTGTTCTCTTGGGTGCGGCACCCTCATCGAGGAGGGGGATGGACACGATCACTGCGTTAGGCGTCTGGGCGTCCAGCACGCTGAAGCAGCGTTCGTTGCGGGCAGAATGTCATTCAGAAGTTGCGGTCACGGGTGGCTGTCTTCCTACGGGAACCAGCCACCATTTCGTCTGCTACCTGGGCTGTGACATCTGTGGCTACGGCCCTGATGACCACCCACGTAGCAGCGTTAGTGATATGGGGAACTCTGCGAACGTAAACCCGCCAGCCAAGTGCTCACGGGCCAATCGCACCCCGATTCGCTCTTCTAAACGTATCCCAACCGGCGGTGGCATACCGTCCGGATCCTCACGCACACACTCGGAAACGATGTGTGACGTAGATGAGATGTCGCTCGCAGCATCGGAGGGAGACTGGCATTCGACTCTGCCGAATCCGAGCTCCACCCCCAGCAGTCGAGTTCAGGAGGAAGCAGAAGTGATGTCATTAATGCTAACGCAGGGATGCGTGGTTCCCGAGGTCGGAGCGCGGTGCAAACCGCGCCCACCCCGGGTGCCATGTTTTTCCCGGAGGTGCATGAGGAGCTGTGTAAAACTTGCAACGCTCCACTCACGGACCGTTCCAGTTAAACCAGCTCCGGCTCCCTTACTTCCCTCGTTGGTGGGGCAGCCAAAGGCTACGTCGAGATCCCCCGGGTGGAATGGGCGCCAGCGGTGCACCTGTGCCGCGGGCGGCTACCTCCTTGGGGGAATCGGCCACGCCTACCGTCCAAAGCGTGTAGGACTTCGGCATCACTGGTGTCGAAGCCTTACACTGCCGTGGGCCAGGCTGCCTCCTCTCTCTACGCCATGGCCATCCTGCAGGTCCGCCAGGCCAGGGCGTGGAGAGAGCTCCACGTGGGTAAGGCCACCCGGGTATAATGCAGGATCTCCGTGCCGCCACTGACAGCGCTCTTCGGGCGACTAAGGTGGCGGCGCGGGCCCTGGGTCGGACGATGTCCACGGTAGTGGTCCAGGAGAGACACCCCCGGCTGTACCTTGTGCAGAAGAGTGACTCGAAGGAAATCTCGCAGGGTGGGTTGTTGGTAACACCGTCGAGGACTGCGCTCAGCAGTTTTTGACGGTGAAGCAGACAGTGGCAATTAGTCAAATTTTTTCACGCCGCGACTCGGCCGCCTACAGGCCTCCGAGATCTCACGTGACGTCTGCTTCCCTGCAACCCAGGACCCCTTCGACATCGGCTCCGGTTCCTGTGCCCCCACAGGCGGCACCCCGGAAGCAGAGGTCGAGGGGGAAACCTCCACCCCGTCAATTACCTTCTCCCGAGAAGGGGCACTGACGGGAAGACCCAAGGGAGAAAAACATCGGGCCCGAACCTTCACAGCCACGGCTCTGATCGGTCGGTACGGGACGACTCCTGCCTCGTCACCAAAGCCGGGCCCTTTTCAGGGCTTGGCGCCCACTTACTCACCGAGTTTTCTGTTCTCCCCGGGTGTACTTACAGCCTATCGCACACTCCACTGGACTGTGCTCGGCGATCCGACCTCACACCCTGGCGAGGCGTGAGGTCGTACACATACGACGGCTGTCACCACTCTCAAACCAACAGTGCGTGCCACCGTCCCGCCAGGCAGGTAAAAAGGCGGAGCCAACCTTCCCTCCGGGGACCCCCGCGACATGGTTAGCGAACGAACCACCCCCCGTGTGAATGATGAAGCAGACCGTCCCCTTGGTCACCCTGTCACAGTCCCTGGGAGCTCGAGAGCTGTCCACACTGTCTCGCTGGCTAATGAGGGCGGTCCGTCTTGGTTACTCGATCCAGTTTGCCAGAGACTCTCCCAAGCTTTGGGTCATCATCTCTCCCTCTGTCAGAGGCAGGGACGCCTCCGTACTTCGGGTAGAGGTCACCACCCTTCTGGCAAAACAGGCATCGAGTTCGTCCCTCAAAACCAAGATGTTCAGTGGGTCACGACCCGCACTTCACCGTTCCCAAGACGGCGGGTTGCCCCCAGAGGTCTGCGTACCCTGAACAGAGCACCTTCACAAGCTGCCGTTCAGGGTGCTCACACAGAGGGCGTCCTGACATCTATCAGGTGTCAGGATTTGTTCGTGGCAATCGACCTGAAGGACGCTTACTTTCATGTCTCGATCCTCCTCGACACCGGCCGTTCCCACGGTTCGCGTGCGAGAGGCGGGCATATCAGTACAGAGTCCTCCCTTTCGGTCTGTCCCTGTCTCCACGGTCTTCACGAAGATCGTGGAAACCGCCCTTTCTCCCTGAGGGGAGGAAGGCGAGCGGGTACTAAACTATCTCAGCGACTGGCCTATCTTGGCACACTCGTGAGATCTGTTATGTACACAAAGGGACCTGGTGCTCCGGCACCTAGATCGATTGGGACTCCAGGTCAACCAAGAGAGGGGCAAGCTCTCCCCAGTGCAGAGCATCCTCTTTCTCGATATGGAACTCAGCTCTGTCACCATGTTGGCGCACCTGTCCGCAGGTTGCGCCCAACCAGTGTTGAACTGTCTGAAATGAACATTTTAGGCAGACAGCGGTCCCCCTGAAATAATTCAGAGGCTCCTGGCACACATGGCGTCCTTGCGGGTTAATACCCCTCGGGTTGATGCACATGAGACCGCTCCAACACTGGTTTCAGAGTCGAGTTCCGCGGAGAGCGTGGCACACCGGCAGCAGGCGCATGGTGATGACGCCCTTCTTCCGACGCACCATAACCCCTAGTCTTCCATGACTTTTTCGACGGACTCAGGTCCCTCTGGGCAGGTTATGAGACAGGTCGTGGTGACGACAGACATCTCCCTGCAGGGGTGCGGTGCAGTGTGTAACGGGCACGCAGGCGGGGCGTTGGACGAACCCCCGTCTGCGCTGGCAAATCAAATGCCAAGAGTTGTGGGCTGTGCTACTTGCACTGAGCAGGCTACGGCCTCTCGTGCAAGACAAGCACGTGCTGGTCCGAGGACAGCACTACAGCTGTAGCGTACACAGATCGTCAGGGTGGCGTTCGCTCACAGCAGGTAAGACAACTTGCTCGATGCCTCCTCCGGTGGAGTCAACAGGTGACCCGCTCCCTGCGGGCCACACACACCCCGGGCAAACTGAACTAGTACAGCCGACGTGCTTTCTCGCCAGTTTATGCCTCGTGGAGAGTGGCGACTCCACCCCCGCGCAGTCCAGCTCATTTGGAGGCTGTTCGGGTAGGCCCAGGTAAACCTGTTCGCCTCCCGTAACACCACCATTTGCCCGCTTGGTATTCCCTGCCCTCGGCACGCATATCCTGGCGCACAGCTGACCGCGGGATGGGCGGAAGCACACCTTCCCCCCCAGGAGCCTTCTTGCACAGACGCTGTGCAAGGTCAGGGAGCAGGAGCACCAAGTGTTATTGGTTACACCACACCGGTCTAACCGCACTTGGCTTCAGAGCTGATGCTCTGGACAGCGACTCCCCCTGAACCATTCCCCTGGCAGAGGACCTGCTCTATCAGGGGAGGTACACGTTCTGGAATCCCAGATCAGACCTCTGGATCACCCATGTCTGGTCTCTAGACGGGACGAGAAGATCCTGAGATAGCTACTCCCCCTGTATGGCAGAGACCATCACCCAGGCTAGGGCCCCATCTACTAGGCGGTCACACGCCTCTAGACGGCGCCTCCTCTCGTCCTGGTGTCTCTCTCAATGAGAAAGACCCACTGAGGTGCTCGATCAGGATTGTGTTTTCCTTCTTACGAGACTGGAGACTAACATCTCCCCTCCACACTGAATGTGTATGTAGTCGCTATTGCCACTCATCACAACTCAGTCTGTGGAAAGTTTCTAGGGCAACACGACCTAGTCACCAGGTTCCTAAGGGGCGCGAGAGGGCGGAATCCGCCTCATCTCCGCTCCATACCCTCTTGGGTCCAGGGGAGCCTCAGTGCCCCCCAAGAGCCCCTCGGAGGTTCTGATCTTCCTCACAGAGTAAGACGGCCCTCCTGCCGGCGCTCACTCCCTTCAAGAGGGTAGGGGACCACCGAGCATCCTGCGTGTCCCCGGATTGCCTTAAATTCGGCCCTGGAAACTCTCACGTTATCTTGAGACCCAGGCCCGGATGCGTGCCCAAGAAGTTCCCACTACTCCCTCCGGGGCCAAGTGGTGAACTTGCAGGCGCTCCCAATAGGGGAGGAAGACCCAACCCGATCAGTGTTGTGTCCAGTACGTGCTGGACCGCACGCAGATCTCTGAAGCTCTGACCAGCTCCGTGTCTGTTGGAGGACAGCAGAAGGGGAAGGCTGTCTCCAAACAGAGGCTGGCGCACTGGGTCGTGGATGCCGTTACGACGGCATTCCGATCTCAGAATCTCCCATGCCCATTGGCAGTGAGGGCTCACTCCACACAGAGTTTTAGCCACCTCCTGGGCACTGGCAGAAGCGCCTCTCTAGCAGACATCTGTAGAGCTGCGGGTTGAGCTACGCCCAAACACCTTCGCAAGGGTTAACAACCTTCGCGTAAACCCGGTGTCAGCCCACGTCCTGCGTGGCGACATGTAGGACTGGCATCCGGGGGTGCGTATGCCTGCGAAAGCACCTTTCCACCCTCTAACAGGTTGGGTCAGTGTGCTATCTACCTTTTCTTCTTACCCAAACACATGGCTAAGAAACTGGTATCTCACCAACCTCCCTTCTTACCCAGACACTGGTTAAGAACAGGCATTCCATCCATCACTAAGCAAGCACCCCCTGGGGGGCTGGCTGGGCAGAGCAGCCTTCCCCCTTAGGCCGGGATACCATATGAGCTATCACAGATAGCTCTAACCGGACCTAGTTCTACCGGACGTCTGTAACACCCCCTCCGTGGGCTGTTCCGTCTGATGTGTCCTCATGAGAATGGTTCCCACTCCTGGTAACCCATGAACTTCCCCAGGTGGACCTCCACCTCGCGGTTAACTACCCAGTCCGCACTTTCCATGCGTTCTCCTCCAAGGACGAGACCATACCTATATCCACCATATTCCTCCCCACGGGTAGGAGGTGGCCTCTGCAGCGCTTCTCTGATTAAGAGTTGCGCTCACCCGGTGTAAACCCGAGCCGGACGGCCTCTCGCCAGTAGAGAGCTAAGGCCCCGTCCGTGAAAGGTTACCTGTCAGGGCTGTACCCACCTTTCTCCAAGAAAGCTCTGGAACCCCCCGACCACCACACTGGAAGGTTACAGTTTTGCGAAAGCATCGAGCTGACACGCCCAGGCTTGTTACCGTCGCTTCGCTAGAGATTGTGACGCGATACAGCGTTGTGGCGTTTTCCATAGGCAACCCCATCTGTCGTTCTCGACACAACATCGAGAAACCAACAGAAAGGGAACGTCTTGGTTACGTATGTAACCTCAGTTCCCTGATGGAGGGAACGTGACGTTGTGTCCCTTATGCCACAAACACGTATCGTATTCTGCTGCAGTCGTGAGAGGCTCTCAGGCTCTTCAGAACAAAAGGTAAGTGAATGCTGCACGCCGGCTTCCTTTTATACCGGATATCCGGGGCGGAGCCCGGCATGCAAATTTCATTCGCCAAATTTCATTGGCCTTTTCTATAGTAGTCAGAGTTGATTGGTTCTCAAGGGCGAACCCCCATCTGTCGTTCTCGACACAACATCTCGTTCCCTCCATCAGGGAACTGAGGTTACATATGTAACCAAGACGTTACATAGGTAGTTTTTGCCAATGTCAAATTAATCTTGATTATTCGACATTCCAAGGGTTGTTCTTTTCAAATAACAAGCGCTCAAAGCTAATAATACACTGTTACCCGCATGCTGCAAATCATTTTGAGAGGGGCAGTTTAGTATTACACAAAAATGAATTACACATGTTTAGATTTACAAATGATTCAACCAAATTGCCTGTTCCTGACATTTGAACGTCTGTAACAAGCTTCAATAAAAGGAAGGAAGGAGGCGGGAACCAGCGAACATTCAAACCACTAAAATATAAACAAACAATAACACGGAAGTAAAAGAACGGCCATAAGAACATAAATATAAATTCCTCAGCACAACTTCGTTTCTTACCTTTAAACCCAAACTAAAAGACTTTTCATCGCTGGAGGTCTGCATTGTTTGGTATAAATGAGCTAATCAAATATTTCAAATACACATTTTATGTCCAGTTTTTTCTCATGTGGCAAATAGCCGTGTAATAAGTGGGAAAATGTACAAGCAGCCGGTTGTTATGGCAGAAATAATCCCCTTCAGTGTGACACAAGACCCCTCGCTTCACTTCCTGATCACACTGAAGGGATTATTTCTGCAATAACAACCAGCTGCCTGTACACTATTCCTAACGTACTTAACAGTAGAACGGCATACTTCATATCCTTATAAAAGAGATTGCCAACAAAACACAGACATATGACATAGTTTCACTTAGTGCGTGTGGTTCATGTCCGGCATCTTTTAGAGCTGGGATGCTCCATCTATCAGTCTCAAACCATCTCCAAATCCAGCGTTATATCCAGCGTTTATATAACATCCATCACTGAAATGCCATGACATACAAACTACTGACTCCTCTCACTATCACAAGAGTGACGAGTAGCCGCTGCAGGCACACAGTGCAGCTGATCTTGTTGGTAGGCGGGTCTTCCTAACGCTTGTCGGTTGGCTCGTGTGTGAGCTTTTTCTTTCCTCTTGCCAAGTTTTTCCAGGAGAATGGCCAATAAAAAGATTAGCTCATTTCCTCTTACGACCGAGGGATCCAGACTTATAAAACACTTTCTGAAATAAGTTGGATTGCAGGGGGAGTGTGTCGAGCACAGAAATACTATGTCATACGCCAAACTTGTATTTGAACAAGTTGACCATGTTGAGCATGAGAAGACAGCACGTTTAACAGTGTAAAGAAGTCAGAATGCGTTTCAGAGCATGATAGCTGATCAAAGTACATGTGTTCACACGCACGAGGAGCTGCAGGACTAACACATGTAACACACACTTGACGGGAGTCTCTAATGGACATGCATATGTGTGTGTTGCAGGTGTTTGTGTGGTGTTTAGACACAGATGTTTGTGTGATTCAGACACCGTTGTGTGTAATAAACACACATCAGCAGCTGGTTCTCTCTTTGACCTTTAATCCGGATGGAAGTTTAATAGCCACAACTTGCAGGGACAAAAAAATCAGAATCATCGAACCACGAACTGGACGAGTGCTGCAGGTGAGAACACAGCTCAAGTGTGTGTGTGTGTTTAAGGCTGTGTAATACATGTTGTTGTTTTCGTCTGTCAGGAGTCCAGCAGCACGTCTCACAGAGCCTTCAAGATTTTATTCCTGTGGAATGTGAACATGTTACTGACCACTGGAAAATCCTGCTGGAATCACAGACAGTTTGCACTCTGGAACCTGGTAACACAAAAACGCATGCATGCACACACACACACACACACACACACACACACACACACACACAAACAAGCACATACTTCACACAAACAAGCACACACATGTCAGACACACACACACATTATAATCACCTCAGGGTGTGTAAAGGTAAAATTTCGATTGAGGATAGAGAATCTTCCTAACCCCTTTTAGAGAAACAATAGAAGATGATTGAAAACATGCTCATGTATTTATATATTAACAGGTGTGTGTGTGTGTGTGTGTATGCAGGAGGATTTGTCTGAGCCGGTTATGGAGGAAGATTTGGATGGAGGTTCGGGTGTTATTTTCCCTTTTTATGATCCAGACACACACCTGCTGTTTCTGGCTGGGAAGGTCAAACATCACACAAACACACACGCATCAGACACACATCACACACACAAACACGCACACACGCTGAATAAAACTATCTGTCACTCTTTAAGTCAATTAGTTTGCTTTGTTTTCTGATGCTTGTTTACAAAGATCTTAATGTTGTTTTTCAGGAGGACTAGATCAGGTGTTTTCCGTGTATCTGTAACTGCGTGTTCAGACCAAACGCGTCTTGAGCGAATGAATCTCGCTATTCGCGTGTTGTTGGACGCTTGAACATTTTGAGTTTACTCGCATCATTCGCGCGTCAAATTCACTTCATTGCAGACGCGAATTCGCATCATGGGAGGGGCTTCCGCCAGACGGCTCCAGTCTCGTATGTATATGTATATATGTGGGGAAGATGTAATATGTTCCTCCAGCAGTAGGGGGAGCTGTGGTTCATTGTTGTTTGTGCCCTCTTTATATTAGTGCCGCTGTTGTTGGTCACAATGCTCTTCCTTTGTGACAAGGTAAGGAGGTTGTTTTTCCATCCGTTAAATTTATGTAATTATTTTGACCATCCATGTTATATAAGGAGATATAGTGTTATTAGAGAGGTTTACTAACGTGTATATGCAATTATTTTGATAGATGGTTTTGTATATCTGATATTATTTCATATGTTGTAAATCCCATGTGGTGGACTATACTGTTTTCTTTATTGTGTTGTGTTTGAGGTTTATCTCTGTATTTTGTAGTCTTATCATTCGTATTTTGTCTATATTTTTTAGTTTTTAATTGAAGTGTATTTGTACTTTGTGATTGGCTGCGACTACAGCTAACTTTGCTCCTTTTGATGTTAATGTGTTATTGACAATGCTCTTCCTTTGTGACAAGATGGCGGATGTGTACCAGACAAATAAAAAAATACAGAAAGCTTCACTGCTGTGACACAACAACGGTCTTGGTGTCCTCCTCTTACACCCAGTACATCACACAACGCAGAGACATTTGGGGGAGCACATCAACGAAGAGGGTTACATCTTTGGTGCCGTGACCCGGATCGTTTGTTTCTATGTCAACGGAAGTAAGCTTTCAGATAAAAAAAAAAAAAAAAGACTCTTTTGTCTTAAAGTGGCAGTGTTAAATATATTGTTTGACTGAACTGAGTTTTGCTTTAGTGTTGTTTTGTTTGATTTGAGTTGGAAATTGGTGAACTGCAGGTTTTTTTTATTTTTTCTTGATAAAGTGCTTTGTGAATATAAGAAACATAAGAAAAAAACAAAACACATTTACTTACTACATTTTTTTTCATATTTAAATTTGCAAACACCACACATAGTGTATTGCCCAATACATACACATACACTGTGTGCTGCACAGGCAAGAAGAGTCTAAGAAGTGGAAGAAAAATGCAGAGGCTCCCTGAAACCACCCCTCATAGACCACTTTCCCATCCCCAATTACCCCTACGGCAGATCTTCCAGGCCACCCCAGGATTACCAGTAAAGCAGGACAAAATTCAACAGTATGAAATAAGCATGCCTGTCGATGTGAGTATTGAAACTGGATCCCAGCCATATGATAACCCCCAGCAGTCTGTCAGGTCAAAGACTGCACAGCTAGCGACACACACACAGAATGTGCCTCCCTCTGCGGTGAGCTGGCACCAGTCGGGCACCTGTTCCAGCGCTTCTGCACAACATCAGCCCTCAGCTCATGCCCTTGGCCCAGATAAACCCTTCTACGGACTTCCAACCACTGGGCACCAGACTTTAGTTAACCCACACCAATCTAAAGTGCCGACTGTTTCATCTCAAACTAACCTGCATAACAATGTCACTACCATTCAGGCTTCACCAAACATGGCCAACAGAATGCCAACTGACATGTCTCCTTCTCCAAATGGCTTATACCTGCCGCCAGCATTCACTGTGCCACTTAAAGCTCACATTCCTGCTTATCCAGGTATGATCCATGCACCCAGTATGTACACTTCTCCATGTGATCTGCAGTATCCTGCTGCAATGGCTGTTTCACCACAAGCCAACTTGCCTGGTCATCCAACGGCTGTTCAAATTCCTCCTTCCTTCGGCTATGATGTGCCAAATGCTATGTACTCAAGGCCACCTGATTCACTCCTGCCCCCAGTACCTCCTGTGTTGTCTGGAACCAGCTATCCTCACAAAGCAGACCCCATTCAATTGCAACAAACTTCCTATGATCGACAGCACACCTTACATTCGAACTGTGCCATTGTGCCATCCTCCTCTACTCCTGTGTATGCTGCTATGATAGTTCCAGTGCATCCTGCTTCACATATGTATGCACAACAACCCAGTTCTGTGCAACAATCCCAGATTACTCCGTATTTTGCTTATCAACGAGATGCAAACATTCATTCCTCTGCAATGACTACGCCACAGCCCAGCTTTACACAGACACACCAAGTTCGAAATGTGCAAATGTTCAATGGTGGTCCTGATTGCAGAGTATTTATTGAAGACTGGATTCGGGACATGCAGTATCTTCTTGATGCTGGAGGAATGCCTGAAAATCTGTCATTTGCTACTGTAGTGCGACATTTGAATGGAGAAGCCAGGAGGCTAGTTCTGAATCTCCCCTCTAAGGAGCAGACTGCTGGCAGAGCCTTTGAGGAACTACGAGCTGAATATAGTGATATGCAAACATCTCTGGACCCATTAGCTGATTTCTATGAGAGATGCCAGCGCCCTGGCGAATCAGCATGTTCATACGCAATTGCCCTGGAGGCCAGTTTACGTTCAGTGGAAGAGGCGCAGTGCGGAGGCCAACCCTTTCCAGACCGAGACAGCAAACTGACTCGTCAGTTCATTAGAGGTTTGAGTGATGAAGAGGTTTATCACAGGATAGCGTCGATGAAGCCTAGACTTTTAAGTTTTCGTGAACTGCAAGCGGAACTTCGTAACCTTGCTAGGGAGACAAGGAAGTTTCAGACACAGCCAAGGGCCAAAAAGACGTACACCCAGGCTCAGTTTACGACAACAAGTGGCAACCTGTCTGACGAAAAGCTGAGAACAGAGAAAGGAAATAGACAGAACACAGATCTTACTGAACTCACAGTCATGGTGAAGAAACTGGTGAGCAGCCAAGAGGATCAGATCAATAGATTGACACAGCTGGAGGCTAGAGTTGGAGCAACACGATGGCCTGTGCTTCCTCAGACCCAGAGATCTCAAGGGAGTGCAGAAACTGCAGTAAGGGGTGTAGTTTGCCATCGTTGTGGAAAACCGGGACACATTGCACGTTTGTGTAGGACAATGATGACTGATGAGGCAGTCCAAGCTGAAATTGGAGCAGAGACCAGGCAGGATTTAAATGCGTAGGGCCTGTGGTTACCGGGGCAACCACAGGCATGCAACAGTGTCCCCAGCTACATGAAACGGCCAAGTTTAAACCAGTCGATACCCTGTTGGTAGGTCCCTGTAATGAAGGGGTGGTTGAAGTGAATGGAGAGATGTGTCAGGCTCTCATTGACTCTGGCTCTCAAGTAACCACAATTACTGATGTGTTCTGGAAACGACACCCTGTCCTATGTGCTCGGGAATTGCAGCCATCAGACATCCCCATTGAAGGTGCCTCTGGCCAACCCGTATCTCATGTTGGCGTGCTTTGTATCAACCTCAAGTTTTTGGGAAGGGTCTACTCCAACGTTCCTGCTTTTGTTGTCCCTGTAACGGAGTACAGATCCCGTGTTCCATTGCTCATTGGGACTAATGTAATAAGGGTTTCTAGAAGTGACCTCCAAGCGTCATACGGCAGAAAATATCTGGCCAAAGTAAAGTTGACTTATCCTGAGTGGCATTCCGCACTAGTGGCTGTGAGTAAAAGTGAACCAGATGGGGCTAAAGGTAAAGTGGGTCAAGTACAGTATGCTGGCCGCAGAATAAAAATACCAGCTGGTAAGGAGCAGGATGTTATCGGCAGAGTGATGGGTGGGCCAAAGAGAACACAGTACACAGTTCTGGTGGAGAGCCAGTCCTTTGAAAAGGTACCAGAAGGCCTTATGGTGGCCAGACTGCTTGCTAATGTGGACAAAGGCTGTGTTCCCGTCCGTCTCTTGAATCTGTCTGAGAAAGATGTTACCGTCCATCCAAGGGCCCTGCTTGCAGATGCTGTCCTGATCCAGAATGTTGTTGAAGAGGGAGAAAAGTGCCAAATGCGATGCCAGAACCAGTTCATGTATCCGAGTAAGTGTGGGAATTCAGTGACAACGTCTTGTCAAAGTCAACAGCAGTCTACCTGTGTTATGACATGTGGAGTTGATCTTAGTGCTGCAGCAGTGGAAGATGAGCAGTTGGCGTTGCTCGAGGATTTGTTAAGGAGAAATGCTGATGTCTTCTCCAAACACTCCATGGACTATGGACATACCACCACCGTGCAACATGAGATACCTCTGGTAGACCCCAAACCCTTTCGTCTCCCTTACCGGAAAATACCCCCGTCGCAGTACCAGGAGGTACGGAAGGCCATATCACAGATGGAAGAAGCTGGAGTTATTCGTCCAAGCAAAAGCCCTTATGCATCCCCCATCGTTGTGGTATCTAAAAAAGATGGTTCCTTGAGGATCTGTGTGGACTACAGAAAACTGAATTCCTGCAGCACCAGAGACGCTTTTCCGCTGCCAAGAATAGAGGATTCATTGGAGGCATTGGGACAGGCAAGGTTCTTCTCTACTCTCGATCTTATTTCTGGTTATTGGCAAGTTGAGGTGGCTGAACAAGACAAGCCCAAGACCGCTTTTAGCACCCCCATGGGGTTATTTGAGGCCAACAGAATGCCGTTTGGCCTACAGAATGCCCCATCAACCTTCCAAAGATTAATGACCTGTTGCTTTGGTGATCTGAACTTTGAAAGCCTTCTTATCTACCTCGACGACATAATTATCTTCTCCAGGACTTTTGAAGAGCACCTTGAACGGATGGAAGTAGTGTTCAGCCGGCTCCGCACACATGGGTTAAAGCTGAAACCTGAAAAATGCAGGCTACTGAGGAAAGAAGTTCAATACCTGGGCCATGTGGTGTCCGCGGAAGGTATTCATACAGATCCTGAAAAGATAAGCCTAGTCAAAGATTGGAAGCGGCCATCGAGTGCGAAAGAAGTGTTGAAGTTCCTTGGCTTCACAGGGTACTATAGGCGATTCATTGAGGGATATGCATCGCTGGCAGCACCTCTGTATCAGCTTACCTCTGGAGTCCCTAAGAAAAAGAAAAGAGGTGGAAAAGGAACATCTGGACTTGCAAAGCCTTTCGAGTGGTCAGATAAATGTGAGAAGGCGTTTGAAGCATTGAAGGAGACATTGACAACAGCGCCAATCCTGGGCTACCCCAACTTCAATTTACCATTTGTACTGCAAACGGATGCTTCTGGTGACGGTCTTGGAGCCATCCTTGCACAAGCTCAAGATGGTGTGGAAAAAGTAATTGCTTACGCAAGCCGAGGTTTGAGACCACCTGAAACCCGTTACCCTGCACATAAGTTAGAGTTTTTGGCTCTAAAGTGGGCTGTTACGGATAAATTTTATGACCACCTCTATGGGCATAAGTTTTCTGTGCTGACTGACAACAATCCACTTAAATATGTGATGAGTACCGCAAAGTTGGATGCCACAGGTCAGCGCTGGGTGTCACAGCTTGCCATGTTTGACTTCAACATTGAGTATAGGCAAGGGAAATCCAACTCTAATGCAGATGCACTCTCGAGGATGTCGAGACAAGAGGTCACAAATACTCTTCAGACTTGCCCCCAGTGGATTTCCCCCACCAAGCGAGACCATTACTGTGAAGTTGAGACAGGAAGGAAGGGAGTAGATGTTAGTGATCAAGTGAAGGGAAATGTCGAATGCAAAGAGGGAGAGTTTCTGGATCGGGTTGAAAAGTCTCCCGATCCATTTGATGGAGCAGGCACTGATGCGCTGCCTGCAATGACAAAGCTGGAGATCATAGGATGCCAAAAAGAGGACCCTGTCATTGGGCCAGTTATGCACTTCAAGACACTTAACAGAAAGCCAAGACGTGGAGAAAGGTTGGAGAAAGGAAAAGATGCTCTGCTTCTCTTAAAAGAGTGGAGGAGGCTGGTGGTTAAAGATGGAATTCTTTACAGACATGTAAAAAATGTAATGGGACGGTCGTTTGCTCAGCTGGTCTTGCCAGAGAAAATGAAACAGCTGGCTAAAACAAGTCTTCATGACAACTCAGGTCATTTTGGATTTGAGCGTACCTTGAATCTGTTCCGGGAACGATTCTTTTGGCCCAGAATGCATTGTGAAATAAAGTCCTGGTGTGAGCAGTGTGAAAGATGTCGTCTGAGAAAAACTCCAACAGCTGGAAATAGAGCTCCGCTGGTGAGCATTCACACTAATGCCCCTATGGAACTCACCTGCATGGATTTCCTTGTCCTGGAGAAGTCAAAGGGAGGAATTGAGAATGTTCTGGTGGTCACTGATCACTTCTCAAGATTCGCCCAGGCTTACCCCACAAAAGAAGGCTGTTACTGTGGCGAGAGTGCTGTGGAAGAATTTCTTCTGTCGATTTGGTTTCCCAGCAAGACTGCATGCAGATCAGGGCAGAAATTTTGAGAGTATAGTGGTGAAGGAGTTGTGTAAGCTGACAGGAATCACAAGGACTCATACCAGTCCTTACCACCCACAAGGCAATGGGACCACAGAGAGATTTAACAGGACTCTAATGAATATGTTAGGCACTCTTGATCCTGATCAGAAGCCCAGGTGGCATGAATACATTGATGCACTGACACATGCTTACAACTGCACTCAACACGATTCGACTGGTTTCTCCCCATACTTCTTGATGTATGGCAGACATCCACGACTGCCTGTTGATCTCCTTTTTGGCCTGTCTACCGCAACAGAGGCATTTGAGTACAGTGAATATGTGCAGACTCTGCATGAATGCTTAACCTATGCCTATGATGAAGCAGACAGAATGTCGAGGCGTGCTAAAGGTCTTCAGAAAAAGCACTATGATAAGAAAGCCAAAAGCCACATGTTCGAACCTGGTGACAGAGTGATGGTGAAAGTCTGTCATGTCGAGGGGAGACAAAAGCTGGCTGATAGGTGGGAACCATGCCCATATGTGGTTGTAAAGAAACAGGCAGGAATTCCAGTGTATGTTGTTCGTCCGGAAGATGGTGGCAGGGAAAGAGTCATCCACCGCAATCTTCTGTCCCAGTGTATGTTTTTCCCGGTGGGTTCCAGGTACCTATGCCGAGAAGAGTCTAACATGGAGGAAGTGTCTGGAATGGACTCAAGTGTTTCCGATGAAGAAGAGGAAGTAGTGAATGCCAGCATGGGTGGAGACAGTGGCACTATCACGCAGTGTACTAGTGTGGAATTGCCAGGATTTGTTGAGGAAGAGTGTGAACAGTATGAGAGTCGGTTGGAAGAGACAATGTGTGAAAAGGGAAAACATGAGGATCAGACGCCATTGGAAATACCAAATCCTGAGCAGCCATGGAGGAGATATCCTGAGCGGGAAAGGCGCCCACCAAATAGACTCTCTTTGGAGATACATGTTGTCCAAAGTGAAAGTGACGAGGAGAAGGTAGAGAGAGGAAGAGGATTGTGGGAAAGGGCTAAGGCGAAGAAGAAGCTTTGCCTGAGCAATACAGTTAAACACACACACCCCACACAAACACTTCATCGAGAATCCTAAAACTGAAATTGACTTAATGATCTTATTTTTTAAGTGATGACTGGGACGGCATCATTTAAAGAGAGGGTGGATGTGGGGAAGATGTAATATGTTCCTCCAGCAGTAGGGGGAGCTGTGGTTCATTGTTGTTTGTGCCCTCTTTATATTAGTGTCGCTGTTGTTGGTCACAATGCTCTTCCTTTGTGACAAGGTAAGGAGGTTGTTTTTCCATCCGTTAAATTTATGTAATTATTTTGACCATCCATGTTATATAAGGAGATATAGTGTTATTAGAGAGGTTTACTAACGTGTATATGCAATTATTTTGATAGATGGTTTTGTATATCTGATATTATTTCATATGTTGTAAATCCCATGTGGTGGACTATACTGTTTTCTTTATTGTGTTGTGTTTGAGGTTTATCTCTGTATTTTGTAGTCTTATCATTCGTATTTTGTCTATATTTTTTAGTTTTTAATCGAAGTGTATTTGTACTTTGTGATTGGCTGCAACTACAGCTAACTTTGCTCCTTTTGATGTTAATGTGTTATTGACAATGCTCTTCCTTTGTGACAAGATGGCGGATGTGTACCAGACAAATAAAAAAATACAGAAAGCTTCACTGCTGTGACACAACAACGGTCTTGGTGTCCTCCTCTTACACCCAGTACATCACACAACGCAGAGACATTTGGGGGAGCACATCAACGAAGAGGGTTACATATATATTGCTCAAATTGTGTAAAGATCGTTTTTGACAACTTGCCAGATTCTCCGACCTCCACACTCACTTTCTTCCAAGTAAGATCCTTTGTATTCCTGTTTCTCCAGAAGTAAGAAAAATAATAATACAGCTCCGGGGGTCCACAAACAGCAACGATTAATTTGTCCTCTATTTTGTCCTCAAGTTTCGGATTTCTGCGTTCGCTCGCTACGTCGTATAATCGCCTCACTACTAACCCAAGCTCCTGATTGGTTAACACGGTGAGAATTTTCGCCAAAGTTCAGATTTTTCAACGAGCGCGCGATTCGCGTCATTCCCGCCGCCTTCATTCGCGCCGCAAGTAGGTCTATCGCGTCTTTGAGTTGATTTAACATGTAAATCACTCGCTCTTAACGCGCCATTCGCGTTTGATCTGTACACAACATAACACTTGACTTTACACACGAAGTGTGTTGTAATTCAGCTGTGCTGATCTGGGTGTATACATGTGTGTAGAAATAAATCTCAATGATTGTGTCTGCAGGGGGACGGTAACATCCGGTATTATGAAGTCACTGACGTAAAACCTCACATTCACTTTCTGGCTGAATATCACTGTCAGTTTCCACAGAGAGGCATGGGTACACAAACACACACACAGACACACACACACACACACTGACAAACACACACTGTAGTTTATTGTGTGTGTGTGTTGTGTAGGTGTTATGCCCAAGCGTGGTCTGGACGTCAGCGTCTGTGAGGTGTTCAGGTTTTACCGGCTGGTGGCCGTCAGAGATCTGCTGGAGCCGCTGAGCTTTTGTGTGCCACACAAGGTGAAAACACAAATCAACACACAACTGTGTGATCATGTGAACAGCTGATGTGATGTCACAAACCTGTGTAGTCTCACACACTTAGATGAGATGTGTTGTGTTTGCTGCAGCAGTCTGGGGTCTTTCATGAGGATATTTACCCGCTGACAGCAGCCAATCAGCCGGCTCTGACTGCACACCAGTGGCTCATGGGACATGATCAAGCTGAAACATCCCATCCTTCTGCTCTCTGTACCTATACATTTAAAGGGAGTGCTCAAGCTCTGTCATCATTTACGCACCCTGATGTCATTTCATACCTGTATAAATGATGGACAGAGAAAGATATTTGGAAGAATTTGACGATTTTCACTTGTGGGACATCATCCACTAGCAGAGCAGGACAAATGAAATGCTAGTGAAAGGTCCCCAGAACTCTGTTTTCATAAACTTTTCTAAATATCTCGATAGAACAAAAACATAAAAAAAATTCTACTATGATAGTGGATGATGTCCAGAACTGAAATTGCTCGCATTCTTCCAAATATCTTTCTTTGTGTTTAACAGAACAAAACGTTAATAGAGATTTGTAAATGATGACGGAATTTTCATTTTTGCTTGTTAAAGTATTAGTTACAAGTGGCCCAGGCAGTGAACATACAGTGAGACTACAAATTGACCAATCAGAATCAAGGATTTGTCGTGTTTCTTAAGTGAATGGATTGTGTGTCTTTGGCTCCACAGGTCCTGTGCTGATGTCTCTGAGACCTGGAGGTAAAGATCTTAAGCCATGTCACATCACATCACATGACAAACCTCTGCGCTGTCAGGACACACGACATCTTCATGACATCATCATAGACACACGCGAGTGGACTGAAGATGACACTCAAAGCCTGGACTGGATCTCCTCACACACGCTCACTAAATCCAGCGGACATGAGACGGAACCTCATGAATCTTCTGTGTGTTCCAGCTCAGAGGTCAGAGGTCACCACAGACGAACCCCGATGTGAGCGTCACACTGACTCCTTCTAGCAGAAAAATCCCCTAATACAAGCGCTGGAGGTCAGCGTCACATACACACATGTGACAGCCCAGAGAACATGCCAGACAGAGAACATGTGACAACATGCCTTCCCACGCTTAATATCACAGAATAAACCCATGGACACACATCACCGTCCTGCTCATCACACGCTGACATCATCAGTAAATGATTAGCTTCATATAAAACCTTGTATGAACCCATGATGAGGAAAATGTGTTTCAGCGTTCACCTGGAATCTGATTGAATCCTTTATAAATATGATCTCGTCATGTGTGTTATTCATCAGACATTGATATGAAATTAAACAACAGGGCTGACAGTTCATGTTTTTTTATGTATTTAAGATGAAATTATGTGTTTGTGTGTGAGAGTGTGCGTCTGTGAGTATGTTTGTGTGAGTGTGTTTTGTGTGTGCATCTGTGTTGATGTCTGACGTCTGCTGTAGAATGAAGAACCCATTCAACAGCCGTACAATTTAAAAACTGTTTATTAAAGCAAATGTCACTACACAACAACACAAATCTGACTTCTCAAGTTTTATCAAAATTACAGTACAGTGATATTTGTTGTGTGTGTGTATGTTGTTATTGCGTTTGTCAGGAATGTGACATGAAGGAAGCGGACGCACGCGTTTGCACACAACCGATGATGTCTCCATTCACATGAAGCACTTTGTTGAAATGGTTGTTGTTGTGTTGTGTAACGTGTGGGTGTGTTGAGTCAGCTCTCACGGTTCATTTCAGCAGAGCATCTGAATCTGTACGCACACACATTGATCACTGATTGTCATCTCACAGAATCATTGATTGTAGATCGCAGCGATGATGTTGATTGGCCGGCTTCTCTCACATCACAGTTTCTTCTCTAACGTCCAGCGGTGTGTAAGCTCTTTACTCTGTGGAAGACTCCCGGTCTGCAGTGCATGCTGGGAAACATCGTTGATATGACAAAGTTTGACCTTCACGGAGACCCTGAGGAGGAATGTAAACTCTATTGTCTAGCTGCTCGGCAGCGGAGTCTTTGTGGTCTCAGAGAGACGGAAAAACTTCAGGGTTCAGTGAATTTCCTGTTGCTTTTTAAAGCACCTCAGTGGTTTCTCTCGCTGTGTGGTTGTGTAGGAAGGGTTAGTGTTTTCTGGTAAAGCGGATGTCGTGGTGGCGTGTCAGTGTTCGTTGGGCATGTGTCTGATGGTGTGAAAGATCCAGTCCATTTTGGTGGTCCATCCTCCGTGATGGGCGTCATTCATCTGTTTGGTGAAGTACTCCAGCGCCTCCTGCTGGTTCTTCTCCAGCGCCAGCGTCTTGCGCAGATACGCAATGTCATCAAAGCTCTGCAGCTCGGGCATCCCGCAACCCAACAGCAGAGAGAAGAGATTGATGAAGAGACTGGCGTGCTGACGGATGGCCAGATAGGCTTTGTAACACATCTCCTGAAACCTGACACACACACACACACATACACACAGACACACACAAGTGACAAACAAAGAGACACGTTAACGGATTTTCACTTGACATGCACCTCAGCCAATCACAGCTTGGGTTTGTGGCTCACCTCTCAAACTCTTTGGTCTTGGTGCACTCCTGCACACCTTTACTGATGACGATCAAGAAGTCCTGTGTGAGGACGAAAGGAACTCGCTCACGTTTATAACCAAACTTCTTCTTTTTATGATCCAGAAAATGACCAAAGTCAATGTGGAAGAGCTGCAGTAAACAGACACAACACTTCACTGTGTGTGTGTGAGACATCTTGTGTGTCCATCAGAGATCAGTTACAGTTGAAAGAAAAAGTATGTGAACCCTTAAGGCTTACTTGGATTTCTTCATAAATTGGTCATAAAATGTGTTCTGATCTTCATCTAAATCACAACAATAGAGAAACACAGTCTGCTTAAACTAATACCGCACAAACATTATACGTTTTCATGTTTTTATTGAACACAACATGTAAACATTCATAGTGCAGGGTGGAAAAAGTATGTGAAACCCTAGGCTAATGACTTCTCCAAGAGCTAATTGGAGCCAGGAGTCAGCCAACCTGGGGTCCAATCAATGTGATGAGATTGGATGTGTTGATTAAAGCTGGCCTGTCCAATAAAAAACACACACCAGTTTTGAGTTTGCTGTTCTGAAGAAGCGTTGTCTGATGTGAACCATGCCTCGCACAAAAGAGCTCTCAGAAGACCTACGATCAAGAATTGTTGACTTACATAAAGCTGGAAAGGGCTACAAAAGTATATCTAAAAGCCTTGATGTCCATGTGTCCACGGTAAGACAGATTGTCTACAAATGGAGAAAGTTCAGCACTGTTGCTACACTCCCTAGGCGTGGTCGTCCTGTAAAGATGACTGCAAGAGCACAGCGCAGAATGCTCAATGAGGTGAAGAAGAATCCTGGAGTGTCAGCTAAACACTTACAGAAATCTCTGGCACATGCTAACATTTTTGTTGACAAATCTACAATAAGGAAAACATTAAACAAGAATGGACTTCATGGGAGGACACCACGGAGGAAGCCACTGCTGTCCAAAAAAACATTGCAGCACGTTTGAAGTTTGCAAAAGAGCACCTGGATGTTCCACAGCACTACTGGCAAAACATTCTGTGGACAGATGAAACCAAAATTGAGTTGTTTGGAAAGAACACACAACGCTATGTGTGGAGAACAAAAGGCACAGCACACCAACATCAAAACCTCATCCCAACTGTGAAATATGGTGGAGGGGGCATCATGGTTTGGGGCTGCTTTGCTGCCTCAGGTAATGGACGGATTACTGTCATCAATGGAAAAATGAATTCCAAAGTTTATCAAGATATTTTGCAGGAAAACTTAAGACCATCTGTCCGCCAACTGAAGCTTAACAGAGGATGGACGATGCAACAGGACAACGACCCAAAGCATAGAAGTAAATCAACAACAGAATGGCTTCAACAGAAGAAAATACGCCTTCTGGAGTGGCCCAGTCAGAGTCCTGACCTCAACCCGATTGAGATGCTGTGGCATGACCTCAAGAGAGCGATTCACACCAGACATCCCAAGAAGATTGCTGAACTGAAACACTTTTGTAAAGAGGAATGGTCCAAAATTTCTCCTGACCGTTGTGCAGGTCTGATCTGCAACTATAGGAAACGTTTGGTTGAGGTTATTGCTGCCAAAGGAGGGTCAACCAGTTATTAAACCCAAAGGTTCACATACTTTTTCCACCCTGCACAATGAATGTTTACATGTTGTGTTCAATAAAAACATGAAAACGTATAATGTTTGTGCGGTATTAGTTTAAGCAGACTGTGTTTCTCTATTGTTGTGATTTAGATGAAGATCAGAACACATTTTATGACCAATTTATGAAGAAATCCAAGTAAGCCCAAAGGGTTCACATACTTTTTCTTTCAACTGTATATTGTGTGTATAAGTCACTGATCCTGAGCATTTGAATACATTTATGTGAAAATGTAAATAAGCAGAAGGTTTGTGTGATGGTTAGGGTTAGGGGTTCAGTGAGGATTACAGGATATAATGTGTGTGTGTGTGTGTGTGTGTGTACCTGTCCGTTCTCCTTCACCATGATGTTGCTGTTGTGTCTGTCTCCTATGCCCAGTATGAAAGTTGCCACACAGTATCCAGCACATGAGCGAGTGAATAAATCAATGGCCCTGTCATAACTTTCACACACACACACAGACACACACACACACATAGATGTTGATGCTTCTGTTTATGGTGACGTCATTTAATTGATCAGAAATACTGTCAACTGATTATTGGAGTGATACGACAGGTCTTTGTGTGTCTGTAGAACTCATTTTAACTGATTCATTGGCAGTGTTTGGTGTCACTATTGAAGTCATGAGTTACTGTCATTTAATTACTCTCCCCTTGAAAAGTAAAGTAAGCGATTACTCTTGATTTGTTTAATGACAGTCACTTCTGATGCATTAGGAGTTAGCAGTGATAGCAGCAAGTAAACAGTCACTTTTGTTGCAACTTGAGATGTTAAATACAGATGAACAAATATTTTACATAGATAATTGCGTTTGAGTAAACATGATACTATCGCAGAGTTTTTCGACCTGAGGGAGGGGTTCAAACAGACCAATCACAGCGCTTGTGGTCCACGTAGGGTCCCCATTGAGTTGACGCGTTGTTAGATTTTTGATAATTAGATAATTTACGCTTCACTGTGAGCTGTAGTGTGGTTCTTACGCTTCTCCCTTGTTCTTCTCTTTGATCCAGTGGTGCAGTGTGTTGCTGTTGAACTGCAGTGCCCCCTTCAGTCCACCTTTACACTGAATCTGCATGATGGTGTGAGAGTTCTTCACCACCTCAATGAGTCCCACACAGTCACCGATGGACAGACAGCCGTACGGCAGCATTCTGCTCTCACACACACAGAGACACAACTTGTGTTGGCTTAATTGGGTTTCAGTGAGGTGTTGTGTGATTGGTTCGTCTGGTTGACTCACCGCAGGTCCAGCCCTTGATTCTGCCAGATATTCTCCATGATTTTAATAATCTGAAGCGTCAGCATGTCCTGCCGTAGATCTGCCACACACACAACATCTCTACACTTACCATATCGCTTATTACTCCTAAACTCTTTGTAAGTCGCTCTGGATAAAAGCGTCTGCTCAATGTCTAAATGTAAATGTAAATCATTCAATGTGCTGTTTAACTGCTCCTCAAAGCTGATTGGTCTTACAGTGTTTCACACACACACACACACACGCACACACACACACACACACACACACACACACTCACCGTCTCCATTCTTAAAGATGATCTCATTATTGGTGAAGAGCAGCTCACTCATGATATCTGGATTCTCCCAGTTCAACCACAGCGGCCTCTTAGCTGAAGACATGATACGACACTCCTCCAACCTAACACACACACAGCTGTTACACACAAATACTGCGTATCAGACAGTTGTGTGTGTGTGTTCGTGTGTGTGGGTTTACCTAAGACTTCCGAGCTGGTGTACAGGGTTTAGAGGAGAAACAAAGCCCTGCAGTGCCTCCATGTAATCTGGTCGGGACATGTGCTCCACCAAGAACTTCATCTGTGTCTGCAACAGCCAATCACAATACAGAAAGAGCTTCATTCACCAATCACGCGTTACACTTTCACTTGTTCATTGTCATTGAGAAGATCATCACCTTCTGTGTCTCGTCTTTCTTCTCCTGCTTCAGTGTGTCTGTGAGGTTCACCAGTTTGTCCATAGCCTCCACCTGTCGGTTCAGATGTTTCAGGTACATGCCACACGCCCGACAGAACGCCTCCAGCAGGAGCCCGAACCTCCGCGACACAGTTTTATTGTGCATCTCAGACCTACACAACACGCACATCATGTTCTTCTTGTTCTGTCCTCAGTGAAATGTTTACAGTAATGACAACAATACAGTCTTGATAAACATGACGTGTCTCATGAACTCACTTCAGATGCCAGAAGAAGAAATGTCCGATCCTCTGATTGGTCAAAGCTTTCTTGATCAGGAAACGAGCTAAAGGATTATCCAGATACATCTCATACTTCAGCACCTGAAACACACAACACACACACGCGATGCTCAAGAGACACACACACATGATGCTCAAGAGACACACACAGACGCAGACACACACACACCTGTACGAGCTGCAGCAGGTACTGACTGAGTTTGTCGTCTGTGAGACCCTGAATGAGACATCTCAGTGCAAATTCTCGGACCATCGGATCTGGAAAGTTACAGTCCAGCAGCTCCAGAGCAGATTCAGGCTGCATGAGAGGCCAGTCCTTCAGCAGACAGTAGATCTAGACACACACATGAAGAGAACATCATAACACAGTACAAGTGACAGAGAATGAAGATCTGCTGCTGTACCTGTGACACTTCATCCCGCGAGTTCCACTTGACAGACAGCAGAAGTTTGGGAAGACTTTCTGGGATATTTACACTGTAATGTCTGAAAGATTCAACACACACACACACACACACACACACACATAGAGGCATTTACATGTGGCTCTTCATCATTATTTTGATGATGTCAGCAGTGTGTGTGTGTACCGATGTCTCCAGAGGAAATCTTTCTCTTGTTCTGAGAGTTCATACAGCGGGTCTCGACTGCACAGTGTGCGCAGCTGCTCTCCATCTGACTGCGATATGCTGCTGTCATACGCCACACGACTGGTCTGCTTCACAAAGTGAAACATGATTTCTTTCTGACTTCATTCTCACTGTGTTTGTGTGTGCGAGTGTGTGCCAGTGTGTGTACCAGTCCCAGGCAGTAGCTGTAGCCCAGCTCACGAGAGATGATCCAGTTGGCGTGTTCCTCGATCTGCTGCTCTTCAGGAAACACAACGGTCTGATTGAACCAGGGAAACTCCAGCTCCACACACGGTGTTTCCTGCACACACACACACTTTATCCAGTCCTATCTTAGATCCGATGGATAACAGTGTTTCTTACACACACTTTATTTGAGTTTGATCCTGAAACACCGATGGGATTGAGGAGATCTTCCAGACCGTGAGGGACTGGCCACAGACCCAAAGCCAATTTCCCATTGACTAGAGTGTCTTTATAGTCGAAGAGGTTGATGTTTCCCCACGCCAGCGGACAATGCTCCTGCACACATACAGATCAGGGTTTAGCTCCTGTCATGTGTATGTCAATGTGTGTGAAAACAAATTTATATGGAAATGAGGAATAGGTCAAAGGTCACCTCTTTGGCACCCTTGCGACCCTTGACAGAACATATGGACAGACAGAGACGAGCAGAGCGGGGGATATCCGTCAGATAAATGTCATATGACAGCCATTCATTCCACCTGACAGACAGAAAATATACAGTGTGTGTGCAGACAGTACATCTTTCTTCTTTGACATCATCACGTGTGTGTGTGTGTGTGTGTGTACGTGCGTGTGTGTGTTACCTGGGGTTAGAGCAGGGCACTCTCTGAGTGTTGACGTTGTCACACAGCGGCTCTCCTCCGTGATATATACCTGTCCTGACATAAATCTGACACACACACACACATGATGACACGCCGATCAACTGTCTGACTGTTCGTCTGTCTGAGATGTCTGCTAACCGACAAGAGCAAGTGTCAGGTTGGGTTTGAGTTCATATTTAATGAATAGTCTCTGGTTGGGGTCGGTTTGTAACTAAGAGAATATATAGGCCATACAGATAGTTTACGTGGCGTGCCGTGTGCTTGAGTGTGCTAGGTTGTGACCACAAATAACACGAGAGAACGCAAACTCAAAACTGTTGTGCGCATAAATGCTGCTCCCGCTCTTTATCCTCGTCGTCACAACACAGCAGCTGATGATAAGACAACATGTTTCTTCCAGTTCTTATGATGCAGGGAAAGCTGGAGGATTGTGATGTTGTCGTTTCAACTAACAGAGAGCCAGCGCTTGTGTATAGTGACAGTAGACACACTGAGTCATCTGTCATCATCTCCAACAGTCAAGTCTTATGTGCTCTTGTGTGTTCACAGCTGTGTTTGTCTCTTTTTGACTCATTATCATCACAAACAGTCATAAAATGTGGCATATTTCAACAAAACTTGCTGTTAAACGCACTTGAAACTGTCCTGACCTCCGGTCTGTCTCACCTTGTCTATGTCTCTGATGTTGACGTTGACGTATGTGGCGCACAGCAGTCGGACTCTCAGATGTGTGTTAAAGGCCCAGAGAGAGCGCGGTGACCCCGGGTCCCCCCCGCCCGGACACGGGCTCGGCTGAGGCGTGCGGCGGCTGTAAGATGGAGCCACGAATCCACTGGCAGGCAGTTGAGTGTATAAACTGTCTTTACTCACTAACATCAGGTGAGGGAGACGGCCCAGTGTGATGCAGCTCCTGATGTACTACACACACACACACACACATGTTTGTTCACGTGTCTGAGCTCCAGAAGGTGTGTGTGAGTGCTGGTGAGAGAGTACACACCTTGTATTGGCTGAGGGGATACTTCTCCAGCAGGTATTCATCACATCCGCACACTTTCAGTATGTACTGACCCTGATACTCCTGCACACACAGACGCAGCTGCTGCGCAGACAGATGCATGCTGCGCGTCTTCTTACGGATGGCTTCTGCTATCAGCTGCTCGGGGAGGGAGTCATGTGTGATCTTCAGCGTGTACTTCTGCTTGGAGTTGGACGGAGACACGATCACCCAGATGGTGACCATCAGACGGCCTGCGGCAAGGGTCAAAGTTCACTTAAACATACTGACGATCAGACACACGGTAACCGGACATTACTGAGCCAAAACATGTCAGATGTTTGTTGTGATCGGACCTTTGTCCAGTTTGCTGTAGATGTGTTGCGGCAGGTCAGCCGCTGACTCCACATTTGGGGGGTAGACGTACAGCGCCTGCGTGTGAGCCCCTCCTCCCTCACGCTCCTCCACCGCCTCTCTGCACACGCTCAGAATGTTCCGCCGGAAGTCCTGGACCTCTGGATCCTTCAGCAGCTCGAACTCACAGATGGGCATTCCTATAGCGAAGCCTGAACACAACCGAGCGTCATCAAATCATCCCGACACACATTTAAACACTGATGATCTCAAAGATCTGCCGCAGTGCTGAGCAGACAGACTTTGTGAGATCACTCCACCAGAGAAGAAGAGTGAAGGTTAATTCACTGGAAGGTTCTAGATGCTGTGAGAATGAGTGAAGGTGAGAAATCATTGATTGCTTTAGTTGACATATGAACATTAGACCAAAAGCAAACTTTCCTCTGACAATGAGATGTAAATAAGATCAGAAGGGTTCTGCCCTTCCTGTTGGGGTTTATTATGAATTGTGATCTACTTCATATGACAGTAATGTGTTGTGACTGTACCAATCTCTCTGTTCAGTATCTTCTCCTCTCGGTTTCCCAGCGGCTCAATGACCTTCAGGATGGGGTGAAAGAGTCGTAGGTCACACAGACGTCTGGTTTCATCGTAGAACTCCTCCCTCTCGGCTTCTTGAGTGACACCCACAAAGATGTAGCACGACTCTTCCTGTCAACCAATCACGAAAGGACGAAACGCAGCCAATCAGCCAATCACCAGCTGCCAGTACACATTCTACTGGTGTGTAGAGGGGTATTTACCTGCAGCAGGTGGTACAGGGGGTATTTGCGGGCTTCGGTGAACAGCTGTTGTTTGATGCTGATCAGCGGTGCTTCTCTCAAACACTCCAAACTGACCAGAATGCCGTTGGGTAGACAGCAGTCCACCAGGATACGAGGAGGCATAAGGTGAAGACCCCATAACTCTCCTGATGATGGACGAGGAGCCATGCTGTCCTCTAACACTTGACACCTGATCACACACACAAACAGAGACACACACAGAGACACACACACACACACACACAGAGACACACACAGAGACACACACAGAGACACACACACACACAGAGACACGCACACACACACACACACACACACACACACACAGAGACACACACACACACACACAGAGACTCACACACACACAGAGACACACACACACACACACAGAGACACATACACACACAGAGACACGCACACACAGACACACACACACACACACACAGACACACAGAGACACACACACACACACAGAGACACACACTCACACACACACAGAGACACGTACACACACACACACAGACACACACACAGAGACACGCACACACACACACACACACACACACACACACAGAGACACGCACACACACACACACACACACAGACACACACACACACAGAGACACACACACACACACACACACACACACACACACAGAGACACACACACACACAGAGACACCCACACACACACACAGAGACACACACAGAGACACACACACACACAGAGACACGCACACACACACACACACACACACAGACACACACACACAGAGACACACACACACACACACACAGAGACACACACACACACAGAGACACGCACACACACAGAGACACGTACACACACAGACACACACACACACAGAGACACACACACACACAGAGACAAACACACACACACACACACAGAGACACACACACACACAGAGACACGCACACACACACACACACACACAGACACACGCACGCACACACAAACACACACACACACACACACACACAGAGACACACACAAACACACACACACACACACACACACAGAGACACACACAAACACACAGAGACAAACACAAACACACAGAGACACGCACACACACACAGACACGCACACACAAACACACACACACACACACACAGAGACACACACACACACAGAGACACACACACACACACACACAGACACACACACACACAGAGACACGCACACACACACACAGACACACACACACACAGAGACACACACACACACACACACACAGAGACACAGTATTATTAATACATCTGAAATTCAATAGATAACAGAAATGTAGATTCTCATTATAGAGGACAACTGTTCTGACATTTAATATACATATGACAACTTTTCTTTTGTAAAGTGTAGACTCATGTCTCTGTTCAAATCTGTTTGACTGAATGTTAATAGTCAAAATATCATCATATTTTAATTTGGAAAGTTTGATGATTAATTAGAAGTTAAAAACTGATTAGAAATAAATGTCATTTTTTTATTATTATACATTTTTTATAATTCGTTGTTCCTATAAATATGAATATAGAGTATGTTCAAATGATCGCAAGTCATCCGTCGACGAGTCTTTTGTCTGATCGCTGTACGCGCGAGCGCAGCACACGGACACGCGCAGCGGAAAGTAGGGCGAGAGATCGAGGCACAAAAGAGCACGCGCAAAGCGACCCTGAACCCTGAGAATAAAAATATGGGCCGATACCGACAAACATAAACATGCGATCCGAACCCTAAATGTGACATATATATGAACCGAAGCGTTACCCATGAGGAGAGAAACAACATGAGTTCTCGTCTCTGCTGAATGATATAACACGATCTATACAATCATGCCCATCAGAGAGATAAACCGTCGATCACTGACGCCTGTCATTGTCTCTGTGAACGCGCATTCCCGGCGCGCGTCTTCATTCCGGTGCCGAATTTGGACTCCCCGCCAGATGAGGACTGATGTGATTCATAACAAAAGATTCATAACGCGATGCTAGAGACTGAAGAGCAACACGATTATCATATCGAGCACACAAGAGCGATACAAACTCATGACATTGACCACAGACATACACTACAGTGAGGATATTACATCCTATGAATGATAACAGGGACACAAACCTACCTGCGCGTTCACACCCTCTTCTTCATCATCATTACTGTGACCCGCGCACGCGTTCCGTGACCCGCGGAAAAGCCCTGATGTGATGTCAGCACAACAACACCATCATCACCCTCACTGTTACCCCCGGTATCTGCCCCCTCCCCCCGTACACACACACTTAACCGCAGCATCCCTGTCCCGTTACCGGAGAACAATGACAGCCGCGGGCACGAGCGCGCCTCTAACTGGAACGCACTGTCACTCAATATCAATCAATATCTTTATTTTACTTTATTCAAGTATTTCATTGTAGTTTTGCAAAATAATATAATTCATAAAATGATTGTTACTAAGCTATTATAACCGTGCCATGTTTAACATTCACAGAATTACTCTACAGGATGGTCAGATAGGCTACGGTCAGTTAAGACAGTTTCTTGTGTTTATTTTGGGTTCTTTGCCATGGTTTGCTCTGTTTGCTTGACAGGGGGCTGCTGACATCAGCTATAGAATTTAAAGTTGTTTGTATTTAATAATATCACTTTACATCTTACATTCTGTTGAATTTATTTATTATCACATATAGGAATTTATAGTCCCTTTAATATTTGACCTGTGTTTCTATGTGTGTCTGCATGTCGTTTATGTTCTGAGCGTGTGGAGTTGTGTGTCTGTGTATTTTGCATGTGGGTGTGTATGAACCTGTGTGTGTTTAATTTTCTTTTTGTTTTCTACTTAAAACGTTCATATTTTGCCCATATTCAATATGTTTCACGTAAAACTGCTCTGAAACAATGTATAAATAAAGTTGAGTTTGTGGTTGACAGATTGTCATATTTAAATCTGGTGAGCTCTATATATGTTTGCAGCAGTAATCTGTTCTTGTGTCATTGTGTGTTTGTGATGTGTGAATGAAACACTTACCGTCTGTCGTGTGGATTTCTCAGGATCACAGCTGCTGTTGATTCTCTCACACGTTCATCTGGACTTTCTCAGGATCTCAGTCTCTTTTCCTCTCTCTCTCTCTCTCTCTCTCTCTCTCTCTCTCTCTCTCTGATGGAACAATACTCATTTCCTCTTTCTCCCTACACACACAAACACATTTTACACTTAAATTTACCTTAATCTCTACACACAAACAAACAAACAAACAAACAAACACAAACTTCACTATCTCACACAGTCACCTGAATCTCTACACAAACACAAATCAAACAAAAGCAGCAATAGTGTTGATCTTTCATACGGCTTAAAGACTCAAAATAATCTCTTGACATGATTAGATTTACTACACAGCTTCAGTCTGTTTCACACATTTCAATTTATTTTGAGGAGATTTAAATGGGTTCCACCAAACCTGTCCACACACACAAACAGAATACTGCTCCATTGTTCAGGTTTCCTGTTTTCTAACTTCATATATCTGTGTGTGTGTGTGTGTGTTCTGTACTCTGTCAGAAGGGAAGCTGCTCTGCCTTACTGCACACACACACACACACACACACTAACACACACACAGCTGACTGCAAAAGTGCATGGCATTCTGAGTTCAGTCAGTGAGTAACTGTAGTTTGTGATCCGTTCATAAATCAGTTTAATTCATTGAGACTTTTCTTAAAGCTGGACACAAATATGAAGATTACTTTAAATGAAAGTACTGAGCGTTGACATCACTGTCCTCAGTGGGAAAGTCCGTCATCCTTCCGTGAATTCATTCCTTCTTATGTTTGGAACCCATAATAAACAGATTTCTTCATCAACCCTTTACTGTCATGTACCTCAATTTCCTAAACGATTAAATTGACCTGCGTCAATAAAATAACACAACATATGCCACAGTGGTAATACGTGAAATTCAATTAGTTCGATTGACCAGATTCAGACAAACGTCAACAAGCTAAGGCACGAGACACCGCTTCATGTCACATGACACCTCCACTGTCAAACGTGCGCGCGCACACACCAAGGTAAATTCATCTTATCTGATATTCCTCCGCTAAGCAGTGTCCGGTGTATTTGGGTAATGTAAGTTGGTGTTGTAGTTAAAAAACACTTAAACCATTTCATCTGAAAAATCATCAGAACCTAAAATACCGTCATAATAAATTAGTTGGGATTTTTTTGTGCGTTTTCTGTGAGCAAACACATTTTCGGTCATTTTATGTCATACGAACATACAACAAACCAGATAAACTGTAAGCATATACAGTATATTAAACAAATGAAACCACCATGAAACAACTGATTTGTTATTTGTGTCCATTGTGCTGTTTTCACAGGTAATTAAGGAATAACATTTCTGCAAGAATATGAAATAGAGTCTGACGAATGGCCGCGCGCTCTCAGCGGAAATCGCTGGTAGGGTCTAATCATTTTATTTTGGTCGACTTTAGTGTTTCCAAATGTCTTTGAATTCATCCGTTAACATTGGTGGTCTTGGATATTTTGTAAAATACGTGTAATTATTATTACTTTAACCGGCAACACAGATTCGGTTTTGGTTCTAGTAGTACATGGGCGTTTGCAGTGTTATGCAGTAAAATACTCGGAAAACTATTACTTGTATTTTTTATACATACGTTAAACTACATTTCCCAATGATTACTTGCTCCTGCAGACATGGAGGGGGGGGCTGTGTCTTTACAACTCGCTGTTGGCATTTAAAGTATAAACCTCGCTTAATAACTTTTCCACTTGATACACATTTTCTCCATTATATATCATCAGTTGATATTTTACGTGTTAGTTAAGCGCTAAGTGTTGAGGAACTCGTTCGTGGGTTTTTTACGCATGCGATTGTTGACCAGTGTCTGAATGTTCGCTGAAAAGCACCGTAAAAATTTGAGGAAAAAAACATAAATATAACTAAAAGTATTCTGGATAGTTTTTGTGTTGATCGCGATGTTTTTTGTAGATGTTCATGACAGATATTAGTTTCAGTAGGATCAGCACAGGCAGTCCGATGGATACCTATTCGGCGAGGGGCGGTGACAGTGAGCACATGCCTTTCTTTAGAGCTTCGCTATTTGTTGTTCTGAGGCTCTATAAAACGTCCGGCTCTGTCATTGGCTCGATCGGCTGTCTGTCACGCTCGCACCGTGGTTAAGTATTTAAACGTGTGGGACTACTGTGCGCGAGATCACACACTCGTTCGCGAGCGCACGATAGAGCGAACAGTTTTTAATAATTCGTGTTTTCCGGAACGAATTTAGGATGAATTGCTATATTTCCCATGCATGTGCATATGCGCTTGTTTTGGCCTCGGTGAAGGGGGAATTGTTGTCGTTTTAAAGTTAACATTGCGTGTTATTTTAGTGTTTTCTTTTTGCGCACACACTCGCAGCGCGAGAAGCGATCGCTTAGTGTGTAGTATTTAATGTGTTTGTGTGTGTCGGGAGGGAGGAGATTCATTGAGGAAACGCGTTCTGTTGCATTATTCATAAGCTGTGAATAGTCCCTCCTGGGGGAGTGGTTGTTTACATCTGCTGGGTGATTCTATTAATGTCACATTAGTACCCTAAAGTCTAGTGAACTGTATTTGCTGGACAACTTCAGTCAAGTAAGTAACTTCGGTGCTCTCTGTGTGTGTATGTGTGTGTATGTGTGTGTTCTGTAGCATGTGTGTGAGCTGTGACTCTGTTCTGTCATGATGTGGTGGGACTGCAGTGCTAATTTTTCTCTCTCCACACAGAATCTGTGCTCGAAAGGTTCATGGATACTGTCTGTGATGTCTGTACAAAGTGAGCTTCCCAACAGTGGCGAGATGCTGCAGAGACCAGCCATCCTCCTCCAGGACGCAGGGACCACCGACATGTTGCTTGCAGAACTCGCTGGCAATCACATGGCCTGTGACGGCGGGCTCGTTGAGGGGTCCTTACACATGAAAAACGCACTTCAGTCACAAGAGGACGTGCAGCCACAGCAGAAGCTAAATAAACGGCGTTACAGCGTGAACGTGGGATTCAAACATCCGGGCCTCAGCAAACGCAGACGGCGTGCCAACTCTGAATGTGACCCCGTGCTACCTTCCAACTTCCTGCTGGGGGGGAATATCTTCGATCCCTTAAATCTTAACAGTCTTTTGGATGAGAAGGTCAACAAGGCGCTAAACGCCCAGACACCCAAATCGTCGCCTCTTCCTGTGAAAAACAGAGACCCTGTGGAGATTCTGATCCCAAAGGACATCACAGACCCTCTGAACTTAGGTGGAGATGCGGGCGCGGGTGTGTTGCTTTCTCCTGTAAAGAGCAGACGCAGACATCGCAATCGACACCATGGAGCTGTTGTGGTAGACCTTACCGGGCAGCTCGACCCATCGCACAGCGAGAAGTCAAAGGTCAGCGAGGGGGCGGTTTCAGGCTCGTTGCTCTCTCCTGCCGTTAGTGTGCCGGGGACAACGGCCGATGTGTCTGCAGAGAGCGCAGTGAATGCAGTGAAGGAGTCGCCGCGCCCCTACGAGCTCAACACCTCCATCAACTGTAGAGATGAAGTGGTGCAGCCCATACTGCCACGGAGACGGTCCCACCCCTCCTCGTCTAGCTCCGCCCCTCAGACCCAGTCTGTTCAGCCGTCCAAACACAGGAAGCGCAGACGAACCAGCAGCCGTTCGGATCGCCTGTCAATCACACCGACTCTGTCCACAAAGCAGACGATCGCAGAGAAAGCACACAGTCAAGCGTTTCACACTCCTGTTGTAGGCAGCGGAACGATTCCCTCTTTGACTCGCAGAATCCAACAGAACCCGCGCCGACCGCGGGGTAACTTCCAGCACGGCACCTGCAGCCGTTATTACGGTTACCGCACGCCAGCGCTGAACGGCGACCCAAGATTGGCCGTCTTTAGACCTGAGTGGTTTCACGGCAAAAAAGTTCTTGACGTTGGCTGCAACACGGGTCACATCACCCTAGCGATCGCCCGACACTGGAGTCCCGCCCGCATCATGGGTGTGGATATTGAAGAGGAGCTGGTGCACGCTGCCAGACTGAACCTGCGGCATTTCCTGTCCGAGCTGTGTGGACAGCAGGAGAGCCACAGAACACAGACTGATGTGAGCGCTGAGACGGGTGATGGGTCAGAGGTGACGGGTGAAGGGTTACCACCGCTGATGAAGCTGCAGCTGGAGCAGGTTCAAGCCCTCCGCAGGTTCCCTCTTTCTTTCACACGCTGCAGAGGACCCATCGCACCTCCTCCCATAATGCCTCACATCCCCGGCCTGTTCCCTTCAAACATCTTCTTCCTGCAGGTAACGTCTGTGTCTGTGTGTGTGTGTGTGTGTGTGCTGGTTAAGCTATATATAAGAGGGCGATATGTCCTCAGCACCTCAGTGAAATGGGAAGGCACTTGTGAGAAGAGTTTGGACATGCTGTTATATCCTGTTGGGGACCTAGACCCTGAATACACCAACTCATGTGGACTCGTGTCACTGTGGGGACCAAAATTATTGTTCTCATGGGCAATAAAGCTTATAATAATCGTACAGAACAATATGATTTAAAAATCAAAAAATGAGAAGTTTTCTATGATCATTGGGTTTATGGGTTTTGTGTTAAGGGATAAAATATACAGTTTGTACAGTATACAAAACATTACGCCTATGGACTGTCCCCACGGAGATCGTATGTGTGTGAGTGTGTGTGTGTAGAGAGAGAGAGAGAGAGAGAGAGAGAGAGAGCATTATTTGTGCAAATCACACACACTCTCTCCCTCAGAGCGTCAGGTTAGGACATGCTTTTAGAGCATCCCATGTATTAGATGTTTTGACGGGTGGTTGTGTTGTGTACAGGGTAACTATGTGCCCGACAGTGATGTGGCTGTGATGTCACAGCGTGAGGAGTATGATGTCATCCTCTGTCTGAGTTTGACTAAGTGGGTTCATCTGAATTTTGGTGACGCTGGAATCCAGAGACTGTTTCACCGCATCTTTAGACACCTGTTACCTGGAGGACTTCTGATCCTCGAGCCTCAGCCCTGGAGCTCGTACTCCCGCCGCAAAAGACTAACGGTAACACACACACACACACACACCTGGTGATGGTCACATAAGTCAGTCTGGTTGTGTAACTGTGTGTTTTGTGTCTTCAGGAGTCGACACACAGAAACTACAGCAGTATCAGACTCAAGCCGGATCACTTCAGCTCATACTTGACCTCAGATGTGGGATTCAGCTGCTACGAGCTTCTGGAAACATCTCAAAACTCCCATAAAGGTGCTCACACCAGCCAGTCTCTCTGTGTGTGTCTCGTTCTTATATTTTGTGAATCTGAATCTCTGAACTCTGCTGCTTTCACAGGATCTCAGAGGCCGGTTTACGTATTTCATAAAGGCTCATCCTCTAACAGGAAGTGAGATTTCTCAGAAAGGAAGAGGAAGTGTGTCTGGATGAAGTCCTGGAGTGTGGCGACCTCTAGTGGATGAGTGGAGGTGTTCGTCTGCGTTCAGTGATGTTGTGTTGTGGAGGGTTTGAACAGATTTATTCTCAAGGAGACGGTGTGTGAACTCCTCCCACATTTCCTCTGGGCCCACCCAAACCCTCAGCATCACTTCAGTGTCGTCTGTGTGTAACAGGAACACACGTGCACTTTCCTTCAATGTGTGTGTGTGTGTGTGTGTGTGTGTGTGTGTGTGTGTGTCTTATGGTGACATCTTGGGGCTTGGGAACTCTCTGAAGAAAACTAAAAAAAACAGTTTTTGAGTGACTTGTTTTGAATAAACACACGCATGATGTCAACAGAATGTACCAGCGCTGTGTGTTCAGATTTCTAAGAGTACTCACGCACACAGTGAAATATCATGACAAATAACTTTTGTGGACATTTAACTGCTCCTCGGTAAATAAAAGTGTGCGTAAGAATCTTTGAATGTAGTGTCCTGCACATGCTTGTTTGGGGGGTGATGGGAAATATCACTAGACTGAGAAAAATATATACTCGACTGATGTAAAACCCATGAAATGAGCTAGATTGTGCAAGCAATGAAGGAGAAGGTTTTAAGAAGCAAAGTAACAATTATAATACGAATACAAATGGAAATCTCATGAGAATGTTCATGTGCAGAAATAGAAATCAGAATTAAAGTTAGGGTCATTAAGGAAATGAATAAAGCAAGAATTAATACCAAAATCATAATAAAATACAGTTGCTTATGTAGTAAAAGAAACATGAGTGTGAGAATCGGTCTGGAGGTTAATGGTGTGGTTATGAACACGCGTGTGACCACCCGCTCATCTCTGACCGCAGTAGAATGAGGGTTAGATGATAAAATGATCATGAAACAGTTTTAACGGTGTAAAAATCATTGTGTGTGTGTAGCTCACTGTAGATCAGTGGTTAGATCATGCACTAGGCTCATGGGTTTGATCCCAGAGATTGCACGTCCTCATAAACAAATGTGTAGTATGATGCAATGTGAGTCACTTTTTGAATAAAAGCTCCCAAATGCATAAATCCATCATGTAAAACACATGGAAACTCAACACGTATGTGTTCAAGCTGAGCCGTATGTAGAAGATATGTTTGTTCTTGAGGCCTGTGAGCAGCAGCATCTGAACTCTGTTTCCCATGAGCACCACCGTGCTAAAGCTTTAAAGAGATTTAAACTCTGAGGATCAAACAGCAGACGGCTCAGACGAGACCACAACAGCGCTGACATGCCTCTCAAGAGAGAAGGTGAGACACGTTCTGCTCTTATTCACATGTGTGTGTGTGTGTGTGTGTTGTACTGCTCGTCCTGTCAGATGTGTCGTTCTGTAACTGCTGTCAATCATACTAATGTGAATGGGGTCAGAGGTCACAGTTACACACATGACCCACCCTGTTACATCGATCTACAAGTGTGTTTGTTGTGTTGGCCGTCTGTGTGTGTGGTATTTATTTCTATGTGTGTGTTGTGTGTTAGATACGGAGCGTGCTCTGCAGGCGATGGAGGCGTGTCAGTCAGCGTGTGATGAAGGTTTCAGGTGTCGTGCTGAGAGACTTCTAAGCATCTTTCAGAGTGACCTGTTTCAGGCTTTACTGGGTGAGCACACACACACACACACACACTGATCACTCTCTCTATATTTAGTGTGTAATCTGACATTGAGAGATTTAAGTGTGTGCCTTCACATCAGATTAGACAGATCTCTATCAGGAAACGCATCACCATGGGGGCGGGTCGTGACACTTTACCTCAGTGTGATTGGTTAATGAGGGTGAATGAAGCTGTCGGTCAGCTGCGTCTCTAATCACATACTTATATACTGTGTCCTTAAAGTAAGTATTGTTTTACTTGAGGAGAGTAGAGAGATTATAGTGCATTCACTGAGACACACTTGTGTGAGAGATGACACTACAGCTCGTCATCAAGCATCAGGAGTTCTCTACTCAATTCACTTTTGTCTGATCTGTGTGTGTTTTCCTTTCACAGATATTCAGGAGTTTTATGAGCTGATGGTGTTTGAGAATCAGTCATTAGGAAGAACACACACACATGGACTGGTAGGTTTGTGTGCGTGTGTGTGTGTGTGTGTGTGTGTCAACCTGCTCAAACACAAACTCAATGGCTGCGAAAGTAAATAGGTTGTTTGTGTTGATGATTTTGCTGTTGTGTTCTGAGCTGACACTACTGAATGAGACATTTGGAGGCGTGGCTCTAAAGGGTGGGCGGAGTCTTCTCCTGTATCTTGCTCGCCTCTACTGCACACCCAAGCTTAAAGAGAGTGGGGTGCTCTGCACTTTGACCTGTGTCGTCATGGCACCACTGCTCCACATGTAATACCCTCTTTCAGTCTCCATGACAACAGCTCTACTGTTGCCAGAGCCGCAGCTGTTTGCTGCCATGGCAACAGTCACCCCTCACGTCTCTCTCCATATTTCTGGTCATGTTTGTAGCCATCACCCCCACCCTGTCTGTCTCTCTCTCTCTCTGTGCTGTGAGACGGGTGAGTGAGCGCTAGAGGAGGGTCGACAGGCATAGGGTGAGACGGGGAGGGGGGGATACAGCGCTTCGGTCGCTTCAGTCCTGTCATGGACTGCCTGTGTATAGTGACCACTAAGGTAAGACAGCTGCAGTGTGTGTGTGTGTGTGTGTGTTTATATGCTGCAGTGTTGTGTCGTGTGTCTACATGTTCAGAGCTGCTGTTGTCTCTAGCTCACTGATTTCTTCATCTGTGTGTGTGTGTGTGTGTGTGATATCACGCTGCAGTTTTATAAAACAATGTAACACACAGTGTGTATCTGTGTTTGTGTAGAGGATCATAAAACTGTGACTGCTCTCTGAAGCACACGTGTGTGTGTGTGTGTGTGTGTGTGTTATAGTGACAGATTGATATATCAGTGGATATTAGGACATGTTTCATTCTCTGCAGCGGCTGATACAGCTTTGATACAGCTTTGTGTGCTGGTGTTTGTTTGTATTGTCTGTCAGATCATCATTGACTCAGTAACTCTTAAAAATGACACTGTCACCCTCCGGACTCAAGCGCTTGTGTCCACAACAATAACAGCTGGTTTGTGTCAGTGAATGAAATACAAACATTATATGAAAGGTAATAATAATACGTTTGAAGTTCTGTATTTGTCAGTTAAATATTGCTGCGTGTAACTGAACATGATTCATGTGTTATCAACATTTCTCACACTGCTCCAACACAACTAACAGCAGTTCTGTCATACAAACTAACAGGTGTGTGTCTGTGCCTCTGTGTGAGTGTGTGTCTGTTTGTGTGTTTGTGCGGGTGTCTGTGAGTGTGTTTGTGTGTGTGTGTGTCTGGGTCTGTGTGTCTGTCTGTGTGAGTGTGTGTGTGTGTCCAGGTCTGTGTATGTGTGTGTCTGTGCA